>NC_044390.1:91213011-91483011 GCF_006542625.1 Nomascus leucogenys | reverse complement strand
ATCTCAAACCCAACACCATTAAGGAATGGAAGGAGATACCATAAACTGCCCCCAGAACGTTCTGATTTTCACAAAATGACCCTATATTGGCTGAGATTCTGTTCTGCCAAGAGGCAGACTGGGGGCTTCACACAGAAATCGAGTTAGAGAAAAATGAATTTATTTTGGAGAGCGGCATGTCTGAGCTTGTGGACCAGAAGTTGTGACCTGTCTCAGAAAATATAGAATTCACTGGATCCTGAAGCACTGAGCCACACTGGAGCTCAGGGGTCTTTCAGGAGAGGCAGTTGTGTTAGGTGATGACGATGGCTCTGAATCTTCGTCCCTGTCCCAGATCCAAGCTCTCTGCTTTAGAACCTTGCAGCACTTTCTTATCTGGATTCTGGGCCCACCTGTGTGCCTTGCTTTGGCCGTAGAACTGAGGTAGATACGATGGTGCAGCAGTTCCCAGCTAAACCTCAAGGGGCCTTCCAGGTTTCCTGTTGCTCTTGTGGGCCTCCGTCATCACCATGGGAACTTGCCCAGGCTAGTCCCTGTCACTCCTGCTGAGGTCAGCCTAGATCAGTCAACAGTCAGCTGGTCCCCAGACACATGAGTGAGCCCAGCCAGACAGTCAAGCCACTAAACTGGCCCCTCACTGATTCCATAAGTATGTGCAATGAACTGAGGTCTTACGACCATTACGTGGCATTATTGTGGCGATGGAAAACTGATACAATGGTGTTAGGAAAAGCTTCTTGCGGGACAGGATGAAGCTTCCCTGAGATCAATTTGGGGCAAGATTTTGCCCAAGAAATTAATAATCAAATATTCTGAACATTAAAATGATTTGTTCCGATTTAATTTTTTGTCTTCCTGTCTTCGTCTGTTTTGTGTTGCGATATAGAATACCACAGACTGGGTGATTTATAATGAAGGGGAATTTATTGTCTCATGGTTCTGGAGGCTAGGAAGTCCAATATCAAGGTGCCGGCATCTGGTGAGAGCCTTCTTGCTGTGTCATAACATGGCAGAAGGTACCACATGGCGGGCGGGCAAAGAGAGAGAGAAAGAGAAGTAGTGGAGGGTGGGAAGAAAGAGAGAGAGAGAGAAAGAGAGGAAGAGGGAGAAGGCTCTTTCCTGTAACTCCTCGTATGGGCACTAATCCCATTCAAAAGGGCTCTACCCCCATGACCTAATTCTCAAAGGCCCCACCTCCTAATGCCATCACATTTGTGACTGAAGTTTCAGCATATAAATTTTGGGAGAACACATTCAGTCCATTGCAGTCATGGTGAAAAACGGTGTCTGAATCCTTCAAAATAATCATCAAAGAGGTTCTTTATTTAATTGAGGAGGGCTAACCCTTTCATCTCCACTAACTGTCAGGAATGGGTGAGGTGGGCCCCCTCCAACGCCATTTGCAGCCTTGCCAGCCTCCCCATCAGCTGAGCGCTGGGCAGGTAGGACACCAGGCTGCAAAGGCCCCTGATGCTGAGTCCTGGGACACCATTCACTTTATTCTACAGTGAGCCCTGGTCCAGGCTAGTCTGCCTCCTCCCAAAGGGGATGATGTCCTGGAGGCTCTGAGTAACCCATGCCAGCTTCCCTGCCCCTCTGGGCCACTCTGCAGATCGGGCCCAATTTCCACTGCCCCAGCCAGCTCATGGATCCTCAGGATGAATTGCCACATTCTTCTCAGCAGACAGCCCCTTACACGCTCCACCTGTCTGCTTCCCACCAGAGCTCTGAATCCCCCTTTTGTGGAGCTGGTGGGGAGAGAGAGACATTTGGAGCTCTCCAACGATGTTCTCTCAGCCCTGCCCGAGGATAAGGGCACCCCAGCATGTTGACTTGGTGTCTCCTGGGAAGGAAATGAGCAAAAAGAAGCCCTGAGCTGTGGCTCTCAGACTCAGGGAGTCTCGTTCCAGCCTCATTCCAGGAGAAGACTCAGATACAGGGTTTTGTGATATTGCTGGCAGCCTGCACATACCTCGTTATGAGTGTCAGCTTTTGTGCCTGGGGTGTTTGAGAAACACAGCCCTATTACATGCTGAAGGACGTGACAGTGAGGTGAACTCCCACAAGTTAATACACACACATACATGCACACATACACAGGAACACACACACGGGCAAATGACAAGCAAATAAGGGCTCTGTAGTGGATTAAATGGTGTCCCCTAAAGACAGATTCAAGTCCTAACTTCAGGTACCCATGAATGTGACTTAACTTGGAAATAGGATCTTTGCAGATGTGATCAAGTTAAGAGGAGGTCGTACTGGGTTAGGGTGGGCCCTGATCAAGGACTGGTGTCCTTATAAGAAGAGGAGAGTGTAATGCCAGCACTTTGGGACCCCAAGGCAGGTGGATCCCTTGAGTTCAAGAGTTTGAGACTAGCCTGGGCAAAGTGGTGCAACCCTGTCTCCATAAAAAATACAAAAATTAGCCAGGTGTGGTGGTACATGCCTATAGTCCCAGCTACTTGGGAGGCTGAGGCAGGAGGATCGTTTGAGTCCAGGGATGCAGAGGCTGCAGTGAGCAGAGATCCTGCCACTGCACACCAGCCTGGGCAAAAGAGCAAGATTTTGTCAAAAAAAAAAAAAAAAAGAAGAAGATGAAGAGGAGAGAATACAGACACATGAGGGACACCACGTGAAGACAGAGGCAGAGATTGGAGTGGCGCAGCTACCAGCCAAGCAACGGCAGAGATTGCCAGCAACCACCGGAAGCTGGGCTAGAGGCCCGGGACAGATTATTCCGCAGAGAACTTCGGAGAAAGTGTGGCCCTGTGGACCCCTCAATTTCAGCCTCTGGCTTCCAGAACTGTGAGACAATGAACTTCTGTTGCTTCAGGCCTCCTTGTCATGGTGATTTGTCCCAGCAACCTCAGCAAGCCCCCGTGAAAAGGCCCAGGAAAAGCAAGAAAAGAAAGAGACCTCCGTCTCTCCCAGCCTTCCCCTCCTTTCAGTCTAACAATTTTGCATGTTGTGAATGTTCTATTTGCTGGGGCACTTCTTTATCTACTTAAATATTTGCCGGGTGGCTAGGCGCCTGGGCTTACACTGGTGCTGGGATGGGATAGTTTCACTGGGAGTTGACATCAAAGTCATTGCAACGCCCCTCTAAGGCCCTGCAAGGCCCAGCTCCACCCTTGTCCTTCACTCTGACCCAGGCACTGCTCTCTCCTTGGCCCAACCTGCCCTAGCCACCCGGGCCCTCCTGCTAGTCCTGGGAGCCACCCGGGCCCTCCTGCTAGTCCTGGGAGCCACCCGGGCCCTCCTGCTAGTCTTGGGAGCCACCCGGACCCTCCTGCTAGTCCTGGGATACACCAAGCTCGCTCCTGCCCCAGGGCTTTATGCTCACCTTCTCCCTGCCTGGGACACTTTCCCCCAGATCTCTGCATGTCTTGTTTCCTCACCTCTCTCAAGTCTCTGCACATCTCAGGAAGGACTATGGCCCACTCTGTCTGCATTTCAACTCATCTCCCCCACCCTCACTTGGCCTGCCTGCCCACCTTGTTCTTCTCTGTTTGATCCCATGCAACTTCTACCTTCTAGCAGATTCTATAATTGACTTATTTACTGTGTTTGCTACTGACTGTCTGTTTACCCTCTCAGCACATAAACTCCCCAAGGGCAGGGTTTGTTTGTTTGTTTCTTTGTTTTCCGGAGTTTCGCTCTGGTCGCCCAGGCTGGAGTGCACTGGCAAGATCTTGGCTCACTGCAACCTCCGCCTCCTAGATTCAAGCGATTCTCCTACCTCAGCCTTCGGAGTAGCAGGAATGACAGGTGTCCACCACTACGTCTGGCTGATTTTTCTATTTTTAGTAGAGATGGGGTTTCACCATGTTGGCCAGGCTGGTCTTGAACTCCCGGGCAGGGATCTTTGTCTGTCCTGCCCACTGCTGTATCCCCAGCACCTAGAATAGTACTTGGCACACAGAAGGTGCTCAGTGAATACGTGTTGAATGTGGAGTGAATGACAAAGCGTGCTTCCCCCTCCAAAGCCTCACACTCTGGTGGTAAAGCCAGAGTGTATATAGAAAGATGCATAGCCTGGTGTAAGTGCTAGAATTCAGACACGTGCACATGAGATGGAGAAACAAAGGAAGGAACATGGTTAGCTGGGGCCATATTGCATCTGGAAGGAGAAATTCAGTACCTTCTGGCCATGGGGCTGGAGGAGAAAGATGCGTTCCAAGGTCTGGGGATCTCACCTTGATTTCAGATCTCAGGCCGCCAGACCAAAGATTCCCAGTGGCCACGACTCAGGGAGTCTACCTGAGACAAGAAAGGTGGCTTCATCTTTGGAGAGAGTCAAAGTTCCTGGGCAAAATTCCTTTATCTGTCACTGGGAACAATAACTAAAATGTCTAAGAAAGGTATGAAGATGAAAAGAGAAGGAATCTGAACACTCAGTTACATTCCTGGCACATGGGAGGAGCGGTGGGTCTAGGATCTGTGTGGATGAGGGTTAGGGGCAGCTGTCAGGAAAAGGGACCGAGGGACTCATCTGCAAGTTGGGTGTGCATAAGGGATGAGCTTCCTGTGGCTACTTTTCCAAATTTCCACAAACATAGTGGCTTAAAGCAGCTAAGCCACACATTTATTCTCTCATCTTTCGGGAGGTCAGAAGTGGGAAATGGGCCTAAAATCCAGGCGCCGCGGGGCTGTGTTCCTGGTGGAGGCTTTTGGGGCACATCCATTCCTTGACTTTTCCAGCTTCCAGAGGCTTCCTGCGTTCCTTGGCTTTTGGCCCCTTCCTCTGTCTTCAAAGCCAGCAGCATGGCATTGCCCAGGCTCTCTCTGACTCAGACCCTCCTGTCTCCCACTGTCACTTCTAAGGATGTTTGTGATGACATCAGGCCACCCCAGATACTCCAAGAGAATCTTCCCATCTGAGGATCCTTGGCTTACTCCCATCCGCAGTGTCCCCTTGCCATGGAAGGTAACATAGGCTCAGGGTCTGGGATTAGAACATGGACATCTTCGGGGGCTGTTCCATAGCAAGCCCACTGTTGTTAGTTAGATTGACTGGGGTGGTTTGGGAGAGGAGGGTATTAGTGGGGATGATGGGAGCTGATATGGTTTGGCTCTGTGTCCCCACCCAAATCTCATCTCAAATTGTAATCCCCATGTGTCAAGGGAGGGACCTGGTGGAAGGTGATTGGATCATAAGGACAGTTTCCTCCATACTGTTCTTGTGATAGTGAGTGAGTTCTCATGAGATCTGATGGTTTAAAAGTGTTTGGCAGTTCCCCCTCCCTCTCTCCTGCCGCCTTGTGAAGAAGGTGCCTGCTTCCCCTTCACCTCCCGCCATGATTGTAAGTTTCCTGAGGCCTCCGCAGCCATGCAGAACTGTGAGTCAATCAAATCTCTTTGCTTTGTAAATTACCACTGCCCAGTCTAAGGTAGTGTCTTTATAGCAATGTGAGAACGGACTAATACAGGAGCCATTACCAAGGAAAGCTCTCCATAAGTGTTTGCTATTGTTGTTATTGGTATTATCACTGGACGACTCAAAGAGATCTGAACTAACCCTCCACCATAGGACAGAGCCACAGACACACCATTTGAAGAAATATCGACAAAGACACGCACCAACATAATACACAAACTAGAGTGGCCCTCTGAAGATGTTTACAAGGGGAAAAGTGTTAGAAGTTCCTTAAGAGGAGAAACATCCTGCCAAGAAGGTGAAAATGTGGACCCTCAGTTAAGATGGGGGCTTGAGAGGACCTTCAGGACTTTCTCATGAGAGTTTTTGCTGAAACAGGTAAAATAAAGCTTGGTCTTGCCTAACAAATTAGGAAAGGCCACGTTTCAGCTCTTCTCTGGTCTGGGGTCATAGGAGGCTCCTGTCCCATCCCCAGAAGCTCGACTTCCCAACTGTCAGGGGCTCCACTTGGCTTCGGAAACTCAATCCAGTGTCTTAGAAAGCAATATGATGGGTAATGATTTAAGGAAAGCTGAGCTCTTGCTTGTCAGATTCTACTTAGAACAAATTATTTCTGTTTCTCTGGGATAAGCTATATAGGCTGTGCTTCACCTGTACCATTCCTGGGACCCTGGTGCCCACAGGGGCTGGGCTACAGCAACAATCCCAGGAACCCCATGAGAATAGAATTGGACTTAGGGCCCATCCTACTCCAGTACAACCTCACCTTAACTGATTACACCTGCACAGACTCTGTTTCCAAACACGGTCACAGTCTGAGGTTTGGGGTAGACTTGAATTTGAGTCGAGGGGATTCTTCAATCCATTACGGTGACCTTTTAGATACTCTCTAGCTCTCCCATCTCTGGGCCATAAATACACATTTTAAATTCCAGGTTAGCTTTTCCCGACCTGAAAATCCTCTCCTCACCTTTAACTGGTAGGTGGGTCTCAACTGATTGAGAACCAATATAATTGGTCACATACGGTAACGAATCTACCCCCAAAATATCAGAACCTGCATCCTAAAGACAAAAAACAAATGCTTTCTAGGCTATCTAAATTACGAGTTTCTGTCATAGCCTAGTTAGTAAAAGGCTGGAGTCTCCTTTCTTATTAATCAAAGTTAAACAGTTAGGGGTTAGGGTTAGGGGTTAGGATTAGGGTTGGGGTTGAGGCTAGTGTTAGGGGTAGGGTTAAGAGTAGGGCTAGTGGTGTGGTTAGGCTCAGGGTTAGGGTTAGTTAGGATTATTAGGGTTAGCTTTTACCTTTGCTTTGTCCCTAGGAGAATCCATTAGATGAATTTACCTGAAAGAAATGAACACCTATGTCCACACAAAGATCTGTGCATGAATGCTCATAGAAGCTTTCTTTGCAACAGCTTGAACCTGGAAACAGCCAAAATATCCATCAACAAATGAGTGGATAAACATACTGTGGTGTAATTGTACTAAGAAGTGCAGTGAACAGTAATGATGAACTGAGGGCTGATACACCCAACAGCGTGGGGCGCCTCACATGTCCGACGATGATGGAGAGAACCAGACACAAAAGGGAACCCGCTGTGATTCCATTTATAGGAAATTCTACAAAGGTCAGCATAGTGGTTACCCCGGAGGGATGATTTAGAAGAGGCAGGCAATGATGGACTGTTCTAAATCTCGATTAGGGTGTTAGTTACCCAGGCGTATACTTTTCTCAAATCCCCATAAGTTGTACACATAAAATCTGCACGTTTCATGGATCTCTGTGCAAATGACACCTCCATTCTTGAAAAGCACTTTCGAGATGTATTTTTGAGGACACCGCCAAGACACAACTGTTCTCTCGGGGAGCTCCTTCTCGCTGCTGTTGTGTGTGTTCACAGCAGCTTCTCACCTGGAGCAGGGGAAGCCCCGAGCGGCTGGACCCACACCTACAGCAAAGCCAATGACCACCCCCACTTCCCGCCTCCTGGTGCCCACTCTTACTCCATGGCTTTTGGGATGCTATGGACAGACGGAGAAGCAGGAGGTTCTCGATTGAAAGCCTGAGCAAGTTCCCAATGTCCTGAGACCCTCAGGGCATGGTCCCTCCACACCCGGCAGTGGAATCCGGGATCCTCAGAGGCACCATGTCGCACCTGTGTTCCCAACACTCCACCCTCACTGCGATGTTCTGTGAGAGGATGGACACAGAGGCGGTGCGTCTTAAAATCCTTCTGGATCCTAACATTCGGTGAGTTCCAACCAACAGGCTGAGCTATTCAATCACACTTTCACTTCTTTTGGCTCTTTGATGAAATCCAAATAAGACCTGTATTTCAGTTAATAGTATCGAGCCATGTCAATTTCCTGATTTGGACAATGGGCAGTGGGCAGGAAAGGTGCTGTCACTGGCAGGAGCTGGGGTAAGGGAACTCTACTATTTTTGTGACTTCCCGTGAGTTTTAAACTATTTTAAAATGAAATGAGAAAGCAAACAGTAGCAACGAACTCTCTGGGCCCCTGCGATGTAGGTTGTCTGAGGTAGGAATATTTTATTAGTGTGTGCGTTTGCAGGTTTGTTTGTGTAGGAGGGTACAGTTCTCTGTGTCTTCTTCAGTGGGAAAGTTCCAGTGTTACTGGTAGACAGGCCACACAGTGCAGTGGTTATATGTCTGGGCTCCTACACTGCCTGGTTTTGAACCTCATATCTATGACTTACTCTCTGTGTGTTGTTGGGCAAGTTACCTAACCTTTCTATCCTCAGTTTCCTTATCTCTAAAATCGGTGTCATTTTCCATGCCTGCCTCCTTGGGCCATTGTGGGGACAAATCGATTTCCAATATGTGTAAGTCCCAGAACAGTGTCTGATGCTTGGCCGGGGTGCTATAAATGGTGCGGCTTATCACCTGTGAAGAGGTGCTTGCTCTGAATCTGTCCCCTGGGGCCGAGGGTCTCCCCAGACTGTATGGTGCTCTATGTCCTTCAGACCCTCAGGCATGTTTACAAGGAGACTGTCTTCGGCATCTGGTGTCCCAACACCATGACTACAGCGCCTACGGAATCATCCAGAACCCAGCCCAGGAGGCCTGGATGAGAAAGCACCCTCCCGTGTTTATGACATCAGGAAACCCCAGGGCAGCACACAGGTGACCGAACGGCCACCAGCAGGTCCCAGCCTCTCAGGAGCCACTGAGCCCTCCTCGCTAGCTTGAGGAGCCCCCACACTCTCTCCCCGTGCAAGTACACCAGTCCTGTATTTCTTAAAATAAAAATTATTTTGTTTTCAAGTGAGCTGGGAACACAGAGGTCACCACTGCAGAGTCAGGGTGGGGACGGCTGCTCTGGGCTGCTCTGATGAAGCGAGTGTGGCCCCTTTCACAGAATCCAAGCCCCTGTCCCCAGGGGTGGCCCCTGTCCCAACTTCGGAGGAAAGCCCCCACTCAGAGCCCAGAGCCAAGCACACCTTTGTTTCCAGCCCCTGCTCTTGCTGAGCATTGGGTCGTACACTGGACCTGCTGTTCCCTGAGCTGTCGGGCCACACTCTGGCCTTGTGCCCTTTGAGCTGGGGCTGGGCCTGCACCCAGGGTGCAGCATGCAGGGGTTAAGGAAGGCAACAGTAGAGAGAATGGACTGGATGGGGTGGTACTGAAGTGAAGAGAGTTGGTTAGAGGCTACTGCACTAGTCCTAGCAATAACTGATAAAAGGGCCTGAAGCAGAACGACAGAGCAAGAATAAAAAGGAGGAAGGCCGGGCACAGTGGGCTCACGCCTGTAATCCCAGCACATTGGGAGGCCGAGGCAGGTGGATCACCTGAGGTCAGGAGTTCAAGATCAGCCTGGCCAAGACAGTGAAACCCCATCTCTACTGAAAACACAAAAATTAGCTGGGCGTGGTGGGGGGAACCTGTAATCCCAGCTACTCAGGAGGCTGAGACAGAGAATTGCTTGAACCCGGGAGGCGGAGGTTGCAGTGAGCTGAGGTTGCACCACTGCACTCCAGCCTGGGCGACACAGCCGGACTCCGTCTAAAAAAAAAGAAAAAAAAAAAGGAGGAAGTGGATGGGAGATGTACTTGGGTAAGATTGTGGATACATGTTGGCAACTGACCCCATGTGGTGGGGGGGGAGAAGCAGGGGCTGAGGTCTGGAGCCTGGGAACTGGGCGAATGCAGAGGCACAGGCAGAGGAAGATGCGCAGGGCTTCAAGAGACAAGAGCATGAGCTTGGCTTGGAAATCTCAAGCTTAGGGGCCAGACGACTTCCAGGTGGAGGGGCCTGGCAGGCTCCTGGCAATGACACTGGGCAGTTCCCAAACTTGCCTGATGTCACCAATCTCCCAAGGAGCTGATGAGAAACACAGTCCCCCGGGCCCCTCCCAAGGCCAACTGAGTTAGAATCTCCAGGGATGGAGCTGGAAGTCCATGGCTGATCAAGCACCCCCGTGATGCCCAGTGGAACAAGCTCAGTGTCACTGACATGGTGGAGTTAGGAAGACCGGGTTTACCTTGCAGTGCCATTCACCTAGCACTTATTTCAACATCAGCAACCTCTGAGAACTTGCTAGAGATACAGATTCTCAGGTCCTACCAAGGCCTGTCAGGGTGGGGGCAGGATCTGTGTTTGCACAGGCCCTCTGAGAATTCTGATGCTCACTCACGTTTAAGAACCTCTGCCACATTTGATCTTCGGTAAGTCAGTCTCCCCGAGGACTGTTGGGAAGATGAAAGAAAGCTTCTAGAAGGAAGGGATTTTCGCTCAGTGAGGCGCCAGGCAAATTAGCTTTGGAGTCACTTCAATCTCCACGCAGCCAGGGCCAGCCCTATGGGAGGTCAGCCCTAGAAATGGCTGAAATTGCAAACAGGGCAAGTTTAGAAGTCAGAAGAGGAGAGCCATGTCCCGAAAGACAAGGGCAAGAAGCTTCTGGAAGGAGATGAGGAATATGGCAGGACCCCAAAGAGGCCAGGGAGGGGCCACTAAGGCAAGCCCCTGCTCCCCCTAAGTGGACCCCACTGCATGGAAGAAGCTTCCTTATGGGCTGAGAAACAGGGAGCCAGAGCGGGGGGCGGGGTCTCTTCCTGGTCATGGAGACCAGGAGAATTCGAGGGGCCAGAGGAGGGGGACACCAGGTGCAGGGAGACGCCGGTGGGTATGGGGCAGCGACCCCCAGGGACAGGCGAGCCTCCGAAATTGTCCTCTACACAGCTGTGGGTTTCACAAAGGTGGGGCCCAGGTGGCGGGGGCATCTCTGTATCTTTATCACCTGGCGCTTTACCGCCTGGCATGCGGTGAATGCTTGACAAACGTTTGTTGAGTGAATGAGTGACAAGGTGAAGAGTTGAAGGAATTAGGACACAGAGAGAGAAGGGTGGGAGAGAGCTTGAGGTGCAAGATAATACATCTTCAGACGGGGCACGGTGGTGCACGCCTGTAATCCCAGCACTTTGGGAGGCCAAGGTGGGAGGATCACTTGAGGCCAGGGGTTCAAGACCAGCCTGGGCAACATGGCGAAAACCTGTCCCTACCAAAAATACAAAAATTAGCTGGATGTGGTGGCGTGCACCTGTAATCCCAGCTACTCAGAAGGCTGAGGCACGAGAATCACTTGAACCTGGGAGGCGGAGGTTGCAGTGAGCTAAGATCGTACCACTGCACTGTAGCCTGGGTAACAGTGAGACTTTGTCTCAAAAAGAAAGAAAGAAAGAGAGAGAGAGAGAGAGAGAGAAAGAAAGAAAGAGAAAGACAGAAAGGAAAAAAAGAAAGAGAGAAAGGAAAGGAAGGAAGGAAGGAAGGAAGGAAGAAAGAAAAAGAAAGAAAGAAAGAAAGAAAGAGAAGGAAGGAAGGAAAGAAAGAGAAAGAACGAACAAAGAAAGAAAGAAAGAAAGAAAGAAAGAAAGAAAGAAAGAAAGAAAGAAAGAAAGAAAGAAAAAGAAAATACATCTCCAGAGAGAAGCTCTTTCTAACGCTTGTTCCTCGGCCATGGCACTGTGGCCCCACTTTAGAGACAGGGAAACCAAGGCACAGAGAGGTTGAGCTTGTCATCCAAGGCCACACAGCTGGGTAAACATGGAACGGAATTGCACCAGCAGCCTGGCCACGGCCTGCGCTCCTAACCAATGGGGTGAGGAGGGGGATATTTGGAGGCTGGAGAGAGATTCTGAGGTGGAGGAGGGAAAGGAAGACAGAGCCAGGCAGTCACACCAGTAGAGCAGGAGGCAGCAACTTCTTCCTGCGAGGGCCTAAAGGGAGTGACCTCCACGCTTGGGAGAGTCTCTCAACTCGGCCTCCAGGGAGCAGAGGCCCAGTGTGGTCAGCTGAGGGGCCAGGCCTGGGTCACGGCTGCTGAGCCAGGATGCCTGAAAACTTCTGGTGTTTTCTTTTAGACCCAAGCCAGGCAGGGAGGAAGCTGGAGCCCTCTGGAGACATCTGAGCCAAGTAGGTGGACACCAACCAAACTGCACGCACCCCTGGCAGAGCAGCAGCCGCAGTGGCCCCAGGGTCATTCTGGGAGCCTCGTTGTGACCCAGTTCTGCTCTGTCTGGGGCAGCACGGGCCCCCCAGGCCCGGTGAGGGGTGTGTGAGGGACAGAGGTCCTCTCTGATCCCTGTTCCTCTGCCTGGAAGGCAGGCCAGGCGTGAGTGAGGTCTCCCTGGCCCCCAGGGCCCAGCTCAGCTGACCACACAAGGCCTGTGTTCCACCCTGGAGCCAGCAGACCCCCAGGACAGAAATGCATGGCTTGGGGCCGGCCTCCTGCTGCCTTATCCCCAGGCTAGCTCCGTTCTGATGGAAACCCCCCCAAGAAAAGCAGTACTCCAGGGGAGAGTTATGCCTTTGCCTCTGAGGACAGCAAAGCCCGTTATCAACACAGATAATGGCTCATACTCCCTTCATAAGCCAAGAGGGAACCACACACTTCCCAGGAAACACCTGCTCTGGGCTAACTGTGTCCCCCCAAAAGATATGTTCAAGTCCTCATCCTGGGACCTGTGGACAGTACCTTGGAGAAAGAGGGTCTTTGCAGATGAGATCAAGTTTAGCTGAGGTCAGGAGAGGGACCCTAATCCAAGATGACTGATGTCCTTGTAAGAAGAGGAGAGGCCGGGCGTGGTGGCTCACACCTGTAATCCCAGCACTTTGGGAGGCCGAGGCAGGTGGATCACGAGGTCAGGAGATCGAGACCATCCTGGCCAACATGGTGAAACCCCGTCTCTACTAAAAATACAAAAATTAGCTGAGCGTGGTGGTGGGCACCTGTAATCCCATCTACTTGGGAGGCGGAGGCAGGAGAATCGCTCGAACCCGGGAGGCAGAGTTACAGTGAGCCTTCATTGTGCCATTGCACTCTAGCCTGGCGACAGAGTAAGACTCCATCTCAAAAAAAAAAAAAAAAAAAAAGAAGAGGAGAGAACACACAGGGAAGCCCGTGCAACCGCGGAGGCAGAGATCAGGGCGACACACGGCCACAAGCCCAGGAATGTCCCAGAACCACCCAGAATGCTGGCACCACCAGGAGCTGGAAAGGCAGAGGACTCTCCCCAGCGTCTCAGAGGGCCCTGCCTATGCCTCCCCTTCAGACTCCTGGCCTCCAGAACTGTGAGAGAATAAGTCACTGTTGCTTTAAGCCACCCACTTTGAGGCACCTGGAATAGCAGCCACGGGAAATTAGTACAGCATCTGAGATACTTTGTGATGACTCCTCATCCCCGTGGACAGGCAACTACGACAGGGGAGAATCCCAGTCACTGAAGTTAGCGGTCCACCGTGGAGGGCCACTGTCACCAGACTCCATGGAAAAGCAAAACTCAGGGCACTAGAGTCCTGCCCACCTTAAAATCCTGCATTATTCCACCTGCACGTAATCGGAGCCCCAGCCCTTAGAAAGGGGGATTTCCACATGCCGAGGGGAGGAAAGCCACTTTCTTTTTTCTTTCTTTCTTTCTTTTTTTTTTTTTTTTCTTTTGAGATGAATCCTCACCCTGTCGCCCAGGCTGGAGTGCAGTGGCGCAGGCCCACTGCAACCTCTGCCCTCCAGGTTCAAGCGATTCTCCTGCCTCAGCCTCCCGAGTAGCTGGGATTACAGGCACCCACCACCATGCCCCGCTAATTTTTGTATTTTTAGTAGAGACGGGGTTTCACTATGTTGCCCAGGCTGGTCTTGAACTCCTGACCTCAAGAGATCTGCCCGCCTCAGCCTTCCAAAGTGCTAGGGTTACAGACGTAAACCACCACACCTGGTCTCTTTTTTCCCATTTTTAAAAATTGTAGTAAAATATAAGTGACATAAAATGTGCCTTTTAATCCATTTTTAAGTGTACGATTCAGTGGCATTAAGAACATTCACAATGCTGTGCAACCATCACCACTATTTTCAGAAATTTTTCATCATCCCAAACGGAAACTCTGTCACCATGAAACTCCATCTCCCTTCGCCCCAGCCCCTGGTGCTGGGTTCTGCTTTCTGGGTTCTGTATTGTCTCTATGGATTTATGTATTCTGGGTATTTCATAGAAATGGAACAATACAATATGTGTCTGGGTTCTGTCCCTGAGCATGATGCTGTCAAGGTTCATCCATGTTGTAGCATGTGTGAGAACCTCGTTCCTTTTTATGGCTGAATAATATTCCATTGTGTGGCTGGACCACAGCTTATCCATTCAATCGTCGATGGACGCGTGAGTTATTTCCACTTTTTGGCTACTGTGAAAGGAAAGCCACTTTGACGACTGCATTGCTTAACACTTCAGCATTCTCGAATCCCCAGAGGGTGTGTGTGGTTGAACAGTGAACAGGAATGACGAACTTAATTCTTATCTCCAGAGAAAGCTCCGGCTTCGTGAATAAGCACAACACGCCTGGGGCAGGAAGAGGGCAAGCAGCTCGGGGAATGAGGACCCAGTGGTGAGGACAGACGGCAAGAAAAAATGAGATACGACGGCCGTGGGGGGCGGTTAGGGCCTGGGGCTGCCTCGGGGATGTTTAGATTCCGAATTCCAAGTGCCTGGAATGGTTTCTGAATAGAAGTTCCTTGGAAAGAGAGGGGAAAAAAAATCTTTGCGTTAAAGACTCGTGAAAAAATATCAAGTTCACTGTCAGAGCCGAGGACTCAGACATGTGCTGGGTGGAGAGAGAGAGAGAGAGGGATGAAGATCAGCTTTTCAAGTGGGTTTCAGCCTGTCTTCTGCATCTATCAAGGCTGAGTTATTTGGTGCAAAGTGATTTTATCAGTACAGAATGATCCATCTGACACCTTTTCCTTCAAAGTCTCCATCCTCTGAAAAACTCAATACTTCATCCGCTTTACTGATTGATGATGTATTCACTCATCTCCCTCAATATCTGTCCGTCTTGTTTTCCCTTCTGCAGCGGCCAGATGCATTTTTGTCCCTCCCTGTCTTTCTGTGTCACCTCATTTTAGGCATGTTCCTTCTGTAAGGCACATAGTTGGATGTTGGATTTTCGCATTTGTGTTAGAGTTCATCTTTGTGCCGTTTAATCCATTTTTATTTATTTTCCCAACTAACCCACTAAGTGTTCCTTCTCTCATCTTGTTTCTGTTCTGTTTTAGTTCTCTTTGCAATCTCTGCTCTTTAGTACTCTATATGTGGAAACTATTTTCTTCCTTTTCCCTCTAAGGATGTCAAATGGTTTTTTGTCAAACATGAGGCTTTAAGTACGAAACATTCAAGCCTCTCTGTCATGATCAAGGTCAGGAATGAAATCGTATCTATGTAAAGTGAGATCAATGACATTGAACTATTTCCCGTTCCTCTGCTGCCTGTTCCGTGTGTGTGTGTGTGTGTGTGTGTGTGTGTGTGTGTGTGTGCAAGCTGTGTATTTCTACTACCGTTTCCATCTTTAAAACAGGACGAGATTTCCTTTCCATCACCATGTTTGGTGTATTGTTTTTGTTGGCAGTCATACTTCCTCCAGTTACAAAGACGCCGTCGTGAACGTCATTCATTCATTCCGTGCTCGTCAGTTTCTCTTTCCTCCTGCAGCCTGGACAGAGCCTTAGTCTTGCCCTCTGCTCTCACGCACTTGGTTTTCTTCTGTGTCCAAACATCACTTTATTTCATAGCATTAGTTTCCTTATGACTTCCTCATCCCTTACCCAGCGCGCTCTCTCTCTCTTTTTTTCTTGCTCCCTCCCCTTTCAAATCTCTCCTTCTCTCTCTCTCTCTCTCTCTCTCTCTCTCAATTTTGGTTTTTTGTTTTGTTTTGTTTTGAGACAGTCTTGCTCTTGTCGCACAGACTGGAGTGCAATGGTGCAATCTCGGCTGACTGCAACCTCCGCCCTCGGGTTCAAGCGATTCTCCTGCCTCAACCTCCCGAGTAGCTGGGAATACAGGCGCCTGTCACCACGCCCAGCTAATTTTTTTTATTTTTAGTAGAGACAGGGTTTCACCATGTTGGCCAGGCTGGTCTTGAATGCCTGACCTCAAGTGATCTGCCCACCTCCGCCTCCCAAAGTGCTGGGATTACAGGCATGAGCCACCGCGCCTGCTCCTTCTCTCTCTCTTTTTTTAATGTCACCTTAGCTTTTTCTCTTATCCTCTTATTCTTCATCTCTTCTCACACAGGCAGCTGTCTTGGGAGTGATGCTGGAGTTTGGATCATATTCCATGGGCCCGTGGCTCCAAATGCCCATCATTCCTCAGTACTGGGCAAAGGTTGTTGTCTCAGAGGAAGTGAGACAAAGAAGGACGTCAAGAGGTTTTGCTGAGTTTAACGTGTTTCATCTGGGAGGGGCTACAATGCATTTCGTGTAACCATCTCTTTTCATTAAGGGGCAGGCATTGTAGATACAGTTCCGTCGTTCTTTTTCATGACATGTTTAGTTGGCAAAATAAAATGTTAGTAAAAGTTGGTGACTCTTTTTTGGTCCTTTATATTAAAAAACAAACAAGCAAACAAACCGAAAAAACAAAACAAAACAAAACAAAAAAACTACCCTCAAGTCCAGACTATTAAATTTGCAGCAGAGAGGAGGAATTGGTCCAAGGAGGGAGATAAGGAAGACATTGAGGATTCTGCAAAAAGAGTGTAGGTGAGGCTGGGCGCGGCGGCTCACACCTGTAATCCCAGGACTCTGGGAGGCCGAGGTGAGTGGATCACCTGAGGTCAGGAGTTTGATACCAGCCTGGCCAACATGGCAAAACCTGGTCTCTACTAAACATACAAAAATTAGCCGGACGTGGTGATGCATGCCTGTAATCCCAGCTACTCAGGAGGCTGAGGCAGGAGAATCTCTTGAACCCAGGAGGCAGAGGTTGCAGTGAGCTGAGATCTTGCCACTGCACTCCAGCCTGGGTGACAGATCGAGACTCCCTCTCAAAAAAAAAAAAAAGAAAAAGAAAAAAGAAAAAAGAGTGCAGGTGAGAGAATGAAGGGCTGGACCCAGAGAGGGTGGGAAGAGAAAAGAAAGAACAGATCCAAAGATAGTGATTCTGCCTTCGGAACAAGACTCGGTGACCAACTAAAGGAGGAATCTGGACAGGAGGAAAGAGAAGAAGAAAGCATAGCTACAGTTTTCCAGCCTGGGCCACAAGGGGACTGTGGTGTCAAGACCTAGACGCTTTCGGGGTGGGAAGACTCTGCGGTGCATTTGGGACTCGCAGGCTGTGAGGAGGCTGCAGGGGATGGGATCTGATTGCTGTGCCGGGAAACAGACCCGGTTCTCGGGGGAAGATCAGAGCGGCAGCGAAGGTGTGGAGTTGACATTCTGGGCATGTTGTGACTGAGGCCACGAGATGAAAGCCTCCATGATTGAGGTCTCACTAGCTCATTCTCCCTGCAGGCTCCAGCGGAAGGAGGGATTGTCATTGAACAGGAGGGATTGTCTCTTAGAGACTCACTCCAGTGGCCTCTCGTAAGGGACAAACATGTCCCATGGTCAGTGCCATTCGCAGATCCAACTTTCTGATCGTGTGCCTCTTGGACACTTGGAGGCTGTGGTGTATGCCAACAGGTTGAGCTAACTCCACCTTGAGCTCACTGACAGTTCGAGGAATGTTCCAGAAGGACTTACCCCTGACATTCCTGGGCTTGTGGATTAAATATCTGGGATTTTCTCCCGCTAAGATCCTTGGACCCTGAAGCAGCCCAAATAAATGTTCCACACAGTGGAGCATCATCAGCCACAAAGGGAATGAAGCCCTGATCCGTGCTATGATGATGAACCTTGAAAACACGATGCTGAGTGAGTGAAAGAAGCCAGACATAAAGGGCCGCGTAGCATACACACCATATGACTCTGTTTATATGAAATGTCCAGAACAGGTAAATCCTACAGACGAAGACAGATGGGTGGTTACCTGGGGAGGGGGATGGGAGATGAAGAGTGAGGATTGCTGGAGCCTGGGAGGTTGAGACTGCAGTGAGCGGTGATCATGCCACTGCACTCCAGCCTGGGCAACAGAGCAAGACCCTGTCTCAAAAAAACAAACAAAAAACAACCAGCGAGCAAGGCAGCCCACATCTGGGAAAAGCACCTTCCAGTGAGCGGGAACAGTAAGAGGTCCCAAGGGCAGGAAGGAGCTTGCTGTGTTCAGGATTTGCAGGGCAGCCCTTGTGGCTGGGGCAGTGGGACACCTGGACATTCCTTTTTGCCTAGTTTGGGGTGTGGCGGGTGTCCCAATATAGCCAGGGCTGACACCCGCAGCTTTAAAGGGTCTCCCCATTCCTGCCTCCTGTATGTTTTCCACAAACTTCATTCACACCAAGAAAAAGCTAAGATGAAACTGATTAAACACCCATTCCATCATGCCTTAAGGTGGTGGGGAGCAGTTGTCCTTTTTTTTTGTGCCACTGACCCCTTTGACAGTTTGATGAAGCCTGTGGACCCTTCTTCAGAATAATGTCTCTAAACGTGTAGCATAAAATACCTAGGTTTGCAGAGAGAAAACCCATTAAACTAAAACAGTTATCACAATATTAAACAGGTTTCTAATATAATGACATGGGCTTTTTTTTTATTATTAAAAGAAATTTTTTTAGAGACAGGGTTTTGCTCTGTGGCCCAGGCTAGAGTGCAGTGGCACAATCATACTCACTGCAGCCTCCACCTCCTGGGCTCAAGTGATCCTCCCGCCTCAGCCTCCCAAGTAGCTGGGACTATAAGTACGCATCACCATGCCCAGGTAATTTTTAAATTTTCTGTAGAGACAGAATCTCTGTATGTTACCCAGGCAGGTCTCAGACTCCTGGCCTCAAGTGATCCTCCCACCTCGGCCTCCCAAAGTGCTGGGATTATAGGCATGAGCCACCAGGCCTGGCCTGACATGGGCTTCTTTGTGGATGCATTCAAGAACACACTCTATTGTCAGGCCTGGAACTTTTGTAACTTTGAAGAAGCAACAAGAGTAAATGATATTTTGACATAGTTGCAACAGCTGTAACATGACATGAAAATATCTCTGATTTTCTTTTAAACGAGGAATGAAGTCCCAGTTTCCGTTAATTATCATGGTTTGTTGCCTGCATTTGTAATAGAAGGGAATGCATTAGAGCCTGGCAAAAATGAAGATAGAGGATTTTCCCCTCATCTGAGTTCGTAAGCCCCCAGGTTTCGAGCCCCCATGCAAGATATCCAGCTTTTCACCTTCCTGGGGTGCCTCCAAACTGCTGAAGTAGGGTCCCTTCCCTCCTCCTCCCTCCCTGACCAGCCCCTGCAGACCAGACCCCACGCTGGCAGCTTCCAAGGACAGCTGCCGGCCTCAGTATCCCTCCTCTTTCAGCTCCATCAGCTGCCCCGCCCTTCTCTGGGGCTCTCTCTGCCAACACCTCAGCAACCATCTCCCTAATTGCTTCATCTCTTAGTGTGGGGAGTGGATGGTCTCTTCCTCTCGCCTGTAATTGCTTGCACACTTGAGCTTTTTCAGGCTGGAGTGGAAAATGAGCAAGCACGGGGCTCCATCTGCACCGCTCCATTCTTTAAGTCTGACATGTGCGGACGCAGGAGGCTGATGGCAGCTTTTGTGGACTTTTCAGATCAAAAACTTTCTGAAAAGGCCTTCGTTCCTCAATGTGTGGCACCTGAGGTTTTAAAGGAGCAATGGCAAAACAGCGACAACAACAATAAGTCTGAGAGTGAGTGCTTTGCAAACCTTACTTCACTGAACCCTCACGACACCTGGAGGAGCTTGGTGCTGCTACCGTACCCATGTCACAGGTGCAGTCACTGAGGGGCTGGAGGCTAAAGGATTTGCCCCAGGCCACGTGGCTGATGAGGATGGAGCCCAGTGTCAGCACAGCTTTGCCTGCAGCTGCAGTTCAGGCTCCTGGCTCCAGTCCGAGGCTTTCTCATCTGCTCGCCGGGTGTCTTTGCTCCCTTGAAGCCTGCTTCCGGATCCCTGAGGCCACCAGGCCCATCAGGAGATGTGACAGAAGTCAGCATCCTGTCCCTCCCTCAGAGGAAAGAGCAAACGTGGCAGTCCCCAACCTGGACACCCCCGCATGCCCACCTGAACTCACAGGAGGAGGAGAAGAGGCCACGTGGAGGCCAGTCCCATCCACAGCCACAGCCCAAGCCAAGACCCCATGAAATCTGGGCTACAGCGTGGCCCTCTTAGGTCCACAACCTTCCTGGATTCTGGACTCATCTTGGGGTCCACCCAGAGCCAGACTTGGATGAGAAGCTCCCAGGGGCCAATGTGAAAGACAAGGGTCCTCGTTGTTTCAGCCCCCATTGCTTGCTCCCCTTCTTCCGAGGTGGGGCGCAAATGTTATCATCCCAAGAACACGTTCACCAATGTACTGTCCTCTTGTCAAATTGGGCCCCACTTGACCATTCTGTTATTTGTTTTTTCAATGGGGATGAAATTCACGTAACATAAAATCGGCCATTTAAAGGTGAACAATTCAGTGGCATTTAGTACATTTACAACGTTGTACAACCGCCGCCTCTGTCTAGGTTCAGAACATTTTCCACCCCAAAGAAAACCCCGTAGCTACCAGCAGCCACTCCCCCTTCCCTCTTCCCCCAGCCCCTGGCAACCACCTATCTGCTCTCTATGAATTTGCCTATTCTGGACATTTTGCATACATGGAATCAGACAATACGGTGTCCTTGCACTGGACTTCTTCCACTTAGCACGATGTTTCTGACGTCCATCCATCGTGTAGCAGGCATCGATCCTTCACTCCTTTTCTTTTTAGAGACAGTCTCGCTCTGTCACCCAGGCTGGAGTGCAGTGGTGCGATCATAGCTCACTGCAGCCTTGAACTCGTAGGTTCAGTTGATCCTCCTGCCTCAGCCTCCTAAGTAGCTAGGACTACAGGTACGTGCCAACATACCTGGCATATTTATTTTTATTTTTATTTTGTAGAGATCATGTCTCAATATGTTGCCCAGGCTGGTCTCAAACTCCTGGCCTTAAGTGATCCGCCCACCTCGGCCTCCCAAAGTGCTGGGATTACAGGCATGAGCCACCACACCCAGCCTCATTCCTTCTTCATTTCAGAATAATACTCCACTAAAGGGACAGACCACAATTTGCTTTTCCATTCCTCAGCAGATGGACTGTATTTACCTTCAGGCTGCTGTGAACGGTGCTGCTTCGGTGTGTTTTTGCTTGTCTGAGTCCTTCGTTTTCAATTCTCTTGGGCATAAACCTAGCAGTGGAAGCGCTGGGCCCAGTGGTAACTCAATGTCATCCTGTTATTCTTTGTCCATGCATCTTACGGTCACTTTCTTGCCCATGTCTCCAAAAGCCAGCCAAGCAATGCAGAAACCTTGTTAAAAAAGGCTGCATAAGGAAACAACAAATCTGGGCAAAAATGTCGATCTCAAGAAGTTGGTGAAAACGATGTTGGAAAATGGCCTGATTCCCACTGGAAGCCACCAGCGAAGGTGGGTCAATGAGGGAGACTGGTTGACAATTCAGGAGAAAATTGATAAGGTGCTGCTGCTGCGGTGGCCTCAGCAGCCCACCAGGGGACACATGTCGTCCTGGGCCACTTCCTCAGAAGGGAACTGCTTTAAGGCCTGGCCATGGGAGTTGCCAAAAGAAAGGACATTCTCTTACGGTACTTCATGATTTTGTCAGAAAAATGACACCTCCCAAAACCTTGTTGAGTTACTCTTTTGTGAATTTTAAGGCTTAGTACGTTATTGCAATTGTCATCTGATAAATGTTCATAACCTTGTTTCATTTTTCAACATAAAGTCTCAGGCAAAACCTTCCTACCCAACCGTTCTCCATTAAACTTGGCCCCTAGTTTAGGTGAATTCATCTGAAGAAACTTTTTTTTTTTTGAGACGGAGTTTCACTCTTGTTGCCCAGGCTGGAGTGCAGTGGCGTGACCTCGGCTCACTGCAGCCTCTGCCTCCCAGGTTCAAGTGATCTTCCCATCTCAGCCTCCCAAGTAGCTGGGACTACAAGCGAATGCCACCACATCTGGCTAATTTTTGTATTTTTTGTAGAGATGGGGTTTCACCATGTTGTCCAAGCTTGTCTCTAACTCCTGAGTTCCAGCGATCCACCTGCCTCACCCTCCCAAAGTGCTAGGATTACAGGTGTGAGTCGCCGTGCCCAGCCTGAAACAACTTTTTAATTTACACCAATTTTCTTTAGCTAATATGAAGCTGCTGCTATAAATAGCTAAATTTTCTGAGCACTTTTTATGTGTCAGGCACTATTCCAAGTGCTTTATATCTGTCACTCATTTAAACCTCAGAGCAGTCCTATGATATAGGTACTATTTATTTTATTTTATTTTTGGTAGAAATAGGATCTTACTATGTTGCCCAGGCCAGTCTCAAACTCCTGGGCTCAAGCAATCTTCCTGCCTCATCCTCCTGAGTAGCTAGGGCTATAGGTGCGTGCCACCATGCCTGGCATATTTGTTTCTGTTTTATTTTTTTGATAGAGACAATGTGTCACCATGTTGCCCAGGCTGGTCTCAAATCCTGGCCTTAAGTGATCCTCCCGCCTCAGCCTCCCAAAGTGCTGGGATTACAGGCATAAGCCACGATACCTGGCCCTGTGAGGTAGGTACTATTTTTACACTCATTTTACAGATAAGGAGACAAAGGCACAAAATGATCACACAGTTTGAAAGTAGCAGGGCTGGGATTCCAACCTAAGCAGCCTCTGTTCTTAACCTCTGCACATAGTAAGTTCTCAGCAAATGGTACCATGTCTCTATTATTTGTATATTTCATGTTTGTTACTGTGTATTTATGTTTCACGTGTTGCTGTGGATCCCACCACCGCCTCCCTGCAGCTGTTCTGTGAGTTCCTCACAAACGGGGTTGCCAGAGAATGCAGGACACTCAATTAAGTTTGAATTTCAGATAAACAATAAATGCTTTTTTTTTTTGAGACAGAGTTTCGCTCTTGTTGCCCAGGCTGGAGTGCAGTGGCATGACCTCGGCTCACTGCAACCTCTGCCTCCTGGGTTCAAGCGATTCCCCTGCCTCACTCAGCCTCTGGAGTAGCTGGAATTATAGGCACCCACCACCACACCCGGCTAATTTTTTGTATTTTTAATAGAGACAGGGTTTCACCATGTTGGCCAGGCTAGTCTTGAACTCTTGACCTCAGGTGATCCACCTGCCTTGGCCTCCCAAAGTGCTGAGATTACAGGCGTGAGCCACCGGCCCCAACAAATACTTTTTATTTTGCGTTATGTCTCTACTGATGGGGAAGTGGGGTTTTTTCCCAGGGTGGAGCTGTTATGAGTAAAGGCATAAGCCTTTGTGTGATAAGCTTTCATTTCTTTTGGGGAAATACCCAGCAGTGGGATTGCTGGGTTACATCACTTTGCACCCCAAACAGCAACAAATAAATGTTTCGTTGTGGCTGCTCCCATCCTTGGTGACATTTCGTATTGTGGGTCTTTTTAACTTTGTTTTCCTGTCTACCAGGAACAACACGGAGAAAGAAACAGGAGAAAAATGGGCTGCTAAGTTGGGGAAAATAAAAACACGCTGCATTCATAAGTCCACTCCAGGGGTGAAGGGTTTGCGGAAAGAAACAGCTAGAAGTCGGTTTTACGTTGTTCAGGGAATTCAATTCCCCTGGCAGGTAAACTCTGGCATGGGCCTTGAGTGAGATACACTGAGCATCTGCCTGGTGCTGCCCTGCCTTTTATAGAAAGAGGATGCAGAGAAAAATGGCGCCCACTCCTTCAGCAGGCCAGAGACTGTGGTGTGGGCTGCTTGCTACCTGCCCGTCCTGCGGCCAGCCACACCCTCCCCAGTTGTGGGGTCTGCTCTGTTCCCTTCCAGCAATGATAAAGCGGGTGTTTCTGGAGCACTCAGGGTAGCCAGGTGCTTGGCTGAGGGCTTGCTGTGGGAGTTCCCCTTCATCCTTGTTCATTTCATGAGACAGCTACTATCATTTCCCCCGACCCCATGCAGATTCGAGAATGGAGGCTTGTCGTGTTCAGGGAATACGCAAATTTACCCTTGGCCAAGGTTATCCTCAGGGCCGAACCTTGCACCCAAGCAGTCTGTCTCCTCTCTGTCATTTCTATATTCTGCACTGTCAGTCTCCCCTTTTCTTTTTCTGGGATCCCTGCCTCTTGTATGCCCTTCTGCCATGGAGATCTTGGCCCCGATTTCAACCTATTAGGGGCACAGAGCTTAGGCTGGTGTGAACGTCCTGTCATGATCAAGCACTTGCCTGTGTTTCTCCCGGCCCCCTGAGAAGACAACCCAGGTTCTTGGGTTCTGTGCCTGTGCCAGTGAGGCTTTAGAGGGTGGAGAACTCCAAGATCACACACCTGGAAGACAGATCACCAAATTGGATTTCTGGTAGGATGGGAATGAAGGCAGGACAGGCTGGCACTCAGGTGTTCCCTAATGAGACGAAGCAATTTCACAAGGGAACCATGGCATTCCTGGACGTCACCCTCGCTGGCACAAGAAAGCCAGGTAAAGGTGAGACGGGCTTCCTGCCTCGGTCCACCGTCAGCTGCGGGGTGCCTGCACCCTCCTCTGACCCTTTAAGCTTTCTTCATGCACATTAGTGGGGCCTTATTTCCTGTTCTTGGAAACCTTCCAGAACGCTCCTAAGCTGGGCCATTAAGTAACAAGACACGCACCACCTTAATTTGCTCTCCAACGACACTCAATTACATACACACATTCTTTTTTCCCCTCCCTCAGGTGTCTTAGCTGCTAAGTCAATAATTTATTCCACAGTAGCCTAGTTTTGTTGTTTTTAAAGGCCAGCCCACTATGGGGTATTTATTCACTGGTTCACCATGAAACTTTTAAAAAGAGAACTGGAAAGCATTTGTAGGAGGGAAAAAGGCTGGGGGCAGAGTAAATTGTTGAGTTCCCTGCCCCACGCCCCCACCCCACCCCCTCCTTCATTCGCTAGGCCATTAAATATATAAAAGCACTAAAGATTGTGTGTTTCGGGGCAATAGTTCTCAGTTTTGGGCCCAGGGCCAAGGGGTGTGCTACAGATTTTCCCGTATAAATTAATACGTTATAATGGGCAACATGAGATGGGCGTGGGGTCACAGTGGCTGAGCTCTCTGGTTCCTCTATACAGCATCTGTAATTTAAAATTTTACAAAGGGTTTGAGCAAATTCTCAGTTCATAAGGGCTGGAATGTGGCAGGAGCTACTCAAACCGCAGGCAAAATGGCATATTGGCAGCTGGAATATTGAAAAAGAAAAGTTGGCACCAGTTTTGCAATCTTGTGATCTTTCATTAGAGTTTTTTAAAAAATAAGAACTTTAGATGATCAAAAAGATTTAGAGAGTAATACAGCAAAGAGCCACACACTCTCCACTAGGTTAAGAAAGAAAATGTCACCAGACAAAACAATAGAAGCCCCAGTCCCCCTCCAAAAGTTAGTTATCCCGAATTTGCTGTTAATTATTCCCGTGCATTTTTTGAAACGTGTTTACATAGGCATGAAAATCTCCCCAAACATCACGTATTGTATGTTTTAAGCTGTATCTTACTGTATCTACTCTTCTACAGCTTGCTTCTTTCACTCAATATTGTAATTTCTTTTCTTTTTTTTTTTTTTTTTTTTTTGAGTTGGAGTCTCACTGTGTCTCCCAGGCTGGAGTGCAGTGGCACAATCTTGGCTTACTGCAACCTCCGCCTCTCGGGTTCAAGCAATTCTCCTGCCTCAGCCTCCCGAATAGCTAGGATTACAGGCGCCTACCACCACACCCGGCTAATTTTTGCATTTTTAATAGAGAGGGGGTTTCACCATGTTGGCCAGGCTGCTCTCCAACTCCTGACCTCAGGTGATCCACCTGCCTCAGCCTCCCAAAGTGCTGGGATTACAGGTGTGAGCCACTGCGCTCAGCCTTAATATTACAATTTCTAATTTCATTCAGGCTGACACACACCACAGTAGTCCATCCACTTTCACCATGGTGTAATGTCCCCTTGTATGAATATTTATTTGTCTATACTCCTGTTGATGGCTACGTAGGTCATTTCCTGTTTCCATCATGAACAATGCTGCTGGAATACCCTTGTTCACGTCTCCTTGTTTCTTGAGGGTAGTATTTTTCAAAATGAGAGTTGTAGCCATTAATAAGTATTGAAATCAATTTGGTGAGCCATGCCCAGTATTAAAAATAATAGGAAAAAACAGTATTAGAAATGCATCACACATAGTAAGTAATATGTCATGGCACTTTTGCTTTAGAGGTGTGTGTGCGCATATGTGCCGGCTGGATTGGGATATAGATGTTCTTCCTGTGGGTCATGATCTGAAAAGTTTGAGAGACATGGCTCTGGGGGATATGTTTAGGAGAGAGACTGCAGGCTTACAGAGCGTGCACAGCCTAAGCTTTGCTGGATGCTGCCAAAATGCTTTTCAAATGGTTCTACCATTTACGCTCAACTTTCATTAAATTTTCATAGCTCCTTCTTAGGGCTTTAAAGCACAAAGCTTGCTAATGAGAGCTAAGACCTATCTTATTGCCCTGTGGAAGGATAGACATGAAAATCACAGCATATTAGACAGCTTCAGAGAGCACAGAGATCAATCTCTGCAGGCATTAACTAACCACATTTCCTTGATGTTAAAGCTCCCCAGGATAAGCAGATCTGTCTCCCAAGAGGACGTTCCTCTTCTGGGCATGCTGTCTCTCAGTAGGGAGACAGCAAGTCAGGGAAAGAGGATGACAATGACCTTTGCTCTCCCTGTCACCAGGCCCCTTTTTATCTCCACATACCTAAAAACTCCAAGAGAGACAGTCTGAAGGTTCAGCTCAAGCAACTCAATCCTCTGTTTAACACAAGACAACAAAACTCTTTGCAGAAATATAACAGAGTCCAAAGTCCTCATGAATAACTTTCATAAGACCCAAGATGCAATCCAGAATTACTTGACATACAAAGAACCAGGAACATGGGGCCCATCTTCAAGAGAAAAGACAATTCGTGTAGACCAACCTTGAAATGATCCAGACTTTGGAATTATCAGATGAGGATTTTAAAGCAGCTGTTATTATTGCATTCAGTATTATAAAGGAAAATATACTCACAATGAATAAAAAGATGGGAAATCTCAGCAGAGAAACAGAAACTATAAAAAAGAGTCAAATAGAAATCCTAGAACTGAAACATACAATCTAGGAAACAAAACTATGGATGTCAGCCTGTTCTCTTAACTGCAAGCAGGTAAATCAAGTTCCCTGTTAGATTAGCTTCACCCTGGCTTTACAGAATGACTTGTCCTCTAGGGAACATGTCTAAGTATTTTGCACAAACCGTTTTCCCCTGCTGCAATTCCTTCTTTTATAACCCATTTTTATCCCGGGGGAACTCTAACATAGCTTCATTTCCCCTTCCTGAAGCTTCCCCTAGCAGCTTTACTCTTCTCTTAGGCAGAGCACTTGCTCCCTTCCCTGTTTCAGTAACAGACATCTATTGTTTCTGCCCACTCAATATTTATTCTCATATTTTCCTTTTAGGGGGAATCACTGCTCTTTTTTTTTTTTTTTTGAGACGGAGTCTCACTCTGTCACCCAGGCTGGAGCACAGTGGTGTGATCTTGGCTCACTGCAAACTCCGCCTCCCGGGTTCACGCCATTCTCCTGCCTCAGCCTCCGGAGTAGCTGGGACTACAGGCGCCTGCCACCACGCCCCGCTAATTTTTTTTGTATTTTTAGTAGAGAGGGGGTTTCACTGTGTTATCCAGGATGGTCTCGATCTCCTGACCTCATGATCCGCCCACCTCAGCCTCCCAAAGTGCTGGGATTACAGGCGTGAGCCACCATGCCCGGCTGAATCACTGCTTTTCTATATTGAATCCATCTGACTTCAGAGGGGCTGATTCTTCCCTCCTGGCATCATGGATGGGTCCATGAACCAAACCTGACCATTGCCAACCCATGGCCACATAACTGGGTCACTAAATAGGGTCATGGGTCACTAAACAGGGGCATGACCAAAGCCAAGCCAATGTGAGCACTCTATAAGACTTCGGTTGGTATTTTGGGTAAAAGATTCTACTGCTGGTTTTCTAAATGAGTACAGTATAAGCCGGAAGCAACTGGCAGCCACCTTATCACCTGTCTAAGAAGGACACCAGTGTTGGGCAAAGCAGAACTAAGGGGTGGAGAGGGGTCAATTCCTGATAGCAGTGTTTGAGCACCCACGTCCAGCCACGCCTGAAGCCATCTGCCCTTGGATTTTTCAGTTAAGTGAGCCAGCAAATGTCATTTTCTGTCTCAGTAGGTTCGAGCTGGATTTCTATCACATATTGCTGAAAAGTCCCCATCTCATCGAATTCTCCCAGGCCTAGTCACATTCTAGTGAAGAACAGGATGGTAAAGTCCTAAGGGTGGGGACTATTCTGATCAACGTTTGCGTTGCTGCAGCCAGAACACAGCACAACAGGCAGGAGAAGGTTCTTGATTGCGTTTGCCAAATGAATGAGCACATTCAATACATCTTGGAAAACTCAACTTTTTCATTTTCTTATGGTCTGGATAATGCATTATTTGCACTACTTTATTCAGGTCTCACGAGGTGTCATTGTCCCTGTTTTATGGCTTGTGACACTGAAGCTACTGGCTGTTTAGTGACTCACCTGAAGTCTTGAAGCTAGTAAATTACAGAGCTGAGATGGTGAGGCTGCGGGAGCTTATCCAGACAGCCACTGTGCTGGCTATCAAGACCACTGCCTCACATCCCGCTTGATTGGGGTGAGGAAGGGTGGTGGTGTTATTTTTTTTTTAAGTGTTGAAGGAACAAAAACAAAAATTCACAATTGGGACCTAATTAAACTAAAGAGCTTCTGCACAGCAAAACAAACTATCAACAGAGTAAACAGACAACCTACAGAATGGGAGAAAATATTCATAAAATATGCATCCAATAAAGGTCTAATATCTAGAATAAAAGGAACTTAATTCAACAAACAAAAAACCCCATCAAAAATGGGCAAAAGGCCTGGGTGTGGCGGCTCATGCCTGTCATCCCCGCACTTTGGGACGCCAAGGAGGGTGGATTACCTGAGGTCAGGAGCTCAAGACCAGCCTGGCAAACATGGTGAAATCCCGTCTCTACTAAAAATACAAAAATTAGCTGGGCGTGGTGGTGCACACCTGTAATCCCAGCTACTCAGGAGGCTGAGGCAGGAGAACCACTTGAACCCAGGAGGCAGAGGTTGCAGTGAGCTGAGATTGCGCCATTGCACTCCAGCCTGGGTGACAAGAGTAAAACTCTGTCTCAAAAAAAAAAAAAAAAAAAAAATGAGCAAAAGTCATGAACAGACACTACTCAAAAGAAGACACACATGCGGCCAACAAATAGAGGCAAAAATGCTCAACATGACTAATCATTAAAAAATGCAAATCGAAACCAAAATGAGGTATCATCTCACACCAGTCAGAACGGCTATTATCAAAAAGTCAAAAAACAACAGTTGCTGGCGAGGCTGCAGAGAAAAGGGAACACTTATACACTGTTGGTGGAAACGTAAATTAGTTCAGCCACTACGGAAAGCAGTGTGAAGATTTTTTGAGGAACTTAGAACTACCATTCAATCCAGTGATTCCACTATGGAGTATATACCCAAAGGAAAATAAATTGTTCTACCAATCCATCCCAGCAGTATTCACAATAGCAAAGAACATGAATCAACCTAGATGCCCATCATTGGTGGACTGGATAAAGATGTGGTACACACACACCATGGAATACTACGCAGCCATAAAAAAGTACAAGATCATGTTCTTTGCAGCAACACGGAGGCAGCTGGAGGCCATTATCCTAAATGAACTAATACAGGAACAGAAAATCATGTTGCATGTTTTCACTTATAAGTGAGAGCTAAACGGTGAGTGCACATGGACACAAAGATGGGAACAATAGACACTGGGGTTACTAGACAGAGGAGGGTGGCAGGGGGATGTGGGTTGAAAAACTACCCTTCGGGCACTATGCTTACTACCTGGGTGACAGGAGCATTTGTACCCTAAACCTCAGTGACATGCAATTTACTCATGTAACAAACCTGCACATGTACCCCCGGATCTAAAATAAAAGCTGAGAGTGAAAAAGGTGATGAAGGCAACGATAAGGAGAACGTGAGTGAAACACCCAGTTTGGAGGAGAGTAAAGAAAGACTTGTCCTTGGAAAGAGGAATGCAGGCATGCGTGGTGAGGAAACGCGGATTCATTTCTTAGTTTACATCTCCCTGACAAAATTAAAAAAAAACAAAAAAGGAAAGCGAGTCTCAGAAGAATATATAAAATGCATCCCAAAGAACCAAAAAGGAGTGCGTTTTTAACCATCCGTCATTGGAAATCGACAGCATCATAACTCCTGTGTTGGTCTCCCAGGACCACTGTAACAAAGTACCGTACACGGAGCAGCTTCAGCAACAGAAATTTATTATCTCACAGCTCTGGAGGCTCCACATCTGAGATCCACGTGTCAGCGGGGCCATGCTCCCTCAGAGAGCGCCAGGGAAGGGTCTGTTCCACACCTCTCTCCAGCTCCTGGTACTTCCTTGGCTGGTGACAGCAGAATTCAGTCTTCACACAGGGTCTCCCTGTGTGTGCGCCTCTGTTCCAGTTTCTCCCTTTTATAATGAAACTGATCATACCGGACTAGGGACCCCGCTACTCCAGCGTGATCTTAACTAATGACATCTGCAACAACCTCGTTTCCAACTGAGGTCACATTCCAAGGCGCTGGGGATTAGCACTTTGAGGTATGAATGGGCAGGAGTGCAATTCAATCCATAACCCTCTTCTTCACTATGGAATGATATAGTGTCAGCTTTAAAAAATGATTCCAACTTATCCTTGTTGGGTACCAGCGGGTGACAGAAATCGAGATGAATTTATTGCTGGTAATTTTTGTAGACTCGATGCCCAGTTCCCAAGTTCCTATTCTCTGTACTATTGCCCTATGTGTGTGCAAAGATACACATGAACGCACACCCACATGCATGCACACCCACATACATAAATGCACAAGTGCACACAGGCGCATGCACATTCAGGCCCATGCAAAGGTGAAATTTCCACCGAGCTACGTATAGGGTTAAGTCAAGGGGAAGAAAGCAGAAGTTGGAAAAACTGACTGTGGGTGTTAAGCCATCCCCCAACTGTTTGAAAAACAGTCTGAGGATTTCAGGGAGCCCAGAGTTGGGCCAGTTCCCCAGCCCTCTGGGCAGCCCCCAGGCTCTGCACCTTGCCCTTCTACTTTGCTCCAAGTCTCTCACACAAGAGCCCAGTGTGGTGGATGGATGTCTGGGGCAAAGACACAGATATCATTATTTTGAGCCCCTCCTCAACCCTGCCGCCCCCTGAATGGCCAGACCGTAGGTCAAAACCAGGGGTGCAGCTGATGGACCACAGCAGCAAAGACGCTCCATTTCCCTCAAAAAACACCCCATTGTTTCTGCATAGCAGCAAAGCCAACCAGGGACTCACCAGGTCCTGGCTGGAGAAGAGAGATCTCAGCTGTTACAGGCGTTGAAGTCAGGAAACAGGACCCCAGGTAAGCTTTGAAGTGATGGGCGGATAGTTCTAGACTTTTTCAAAATTTTGCTTCAGCAGAGAACATTCCTTTTTAACTCATGTGTTTCTAGTTGGTGAAGTAGGCTGGAGCTTTTGCCAAAGATAAACTCGAACGCATCAAGGTGTAAACTTCTAGAGATGAGGGATTCCGGGATTTTTCTTTCGTTGTCTGCAGTGTTCCTTGTAATTTGCCTTTGTCTTTGTTTTGACCAGGCAGAGGAAAATAATGTATGCCTGCAGCACCACTTACAGCAGATCGAGTCGTGGCTCCCTGCCGGCCGTCCCTGCAGCTCTCACTGAAGTGCCTGTAGCGTAGCCTCACCTGCCGGGACTGTCGGCTTTGCTGCAGTGCACAAATATGGCATTTTTTCATGGAAATGGGGCACCTTTGCCACTCTGGTCCATCAAGGGCACCTGTGGGCTTCAGTCACATGCCCATCCCTTCCAGTGACTTGGCAGTGCCCACCATGAGAGTAGACAGTGTTTTTTTCCCTTCCCCATTGAAGTGCTCAGCCCAAGGCTTGCCTTAGCCAATGGGATGAGAATGGAGCGAGAGCCACTTCCGATGGCCTTTGTCCTCCTGTCTTCTGACATTCCCAGGGCCATCACTGTCCATTTGGCCTGACTCAGTGGACTTCGTGCCCTCAGTGGACTTCAGGCCTGCCGTGTGCATGACTTCAGGTGGCTCCAGCTGTCAGCCGCCAAGTTACTCTGGCTGAGGCCAGGTGGAGCAGAGATGAGCTGTCCCCACCTAGCCCTACTGAAATAAACGTCAGCAAATAAACATTGCCCTTGTGAAGTGAGGGGATCACTTGTTACAGAGCCCTGGGGACTGCAGCAGCCTGGCTTCTCTCTGGGCTTCCATGACGCTCACTGCCTTTGGTTATCTCTCTACATCATGGAATCGTCCTACTTCATCTCTTCTGTGGGATCCTCCAGCCCTGAGTACCCCTCAAATGTGCTGGACCACAAGTCTAACGTCACTTCTTTTTCTATCTCACCTGCCTCTCCCTTTGGGATCTCATTGGCTCTCCTGGCTCATAGTACCATCTATGTACACATTTGGTGCAGACTTCTCACCCAAGCTTCCTAGACATCTCCACTGGAGCTCACAGTTCCCCTGAGTCTGAGCATTAGCTCATTGCCTTCCTTCTAAGCCCTTTCTTCCTTCTAAATTCTCAGTCCACCTGTCCTGTGGTAGATGTGCCTTCCTCTCTATCACATCCTGCATGGAATTGATTGCCAAGTGATAATTATGGTATTGCCCTAAAATTCCTTGAATCTGTTTTAGGCTAAATCTGATTTAGGCTCCTATCATCTCTCAACAGCAGCTGCTGTAGTCCTCACTGCTCCAATAACAATCTCAAAACTAAAGTGGCTTAACACAGGGAAAATGTGTTTCCCATTCATGCTGACATAGGATAATCTTCAATATGGTGGTTCAGGGGCCCAGGCTTCTTCCATGTTGTTACTCCATCCCAGCATCCTTCACTGGATCCTCTGTGTCCAGCTGGGAGACAGAGAAGAGCTTGGAGTTTCCCTCAGGAGCTTTTAGGGCCCAGGCCTGGAAGTGGCCATATCACTCTGGCTAATGATCCATTGGCCAGAACTTATCACATGACCCTGCCTAGAGGCAAGGGGTGCTGGGAAATGTAGTCTGATGGGGGAGTGGGGGGGAGCCCAAGAAGGAGAGGAACAAGGGATTTAGAGGCCACTGGCAGTCTCTGTTAACCAAGTTCCCTGCTCCACAGAGTGACTCATGTTCAATGCCAGGATGGACAGGACACCCTTCTGCTTAGAATCCTGCAGTGGCTCCCTTATCACTTGCCATGCCCTGACCCAGGTCCTTAAAATGGCATCCAGAGTCCCCTTATACTCATTTCCTGCCACTTCTTGTCTCTGTTTTATGGGACAGCAATACTCACACATCCCAACAAACCTTTGTGTGTGTGCCTCTCATCCTCTCTTCCCCCACACCTACTATGGCCACACTCCGACCTGCCCTAGGGACTCAGCCCTGCTCCTGGTGGTCTCTGCTACCCGACTCACCCTCACTGCTGGCGCCCCCAGCTCAATCACTGTACCTGGGGCCTCGTCTTAGACGCTGATCATGATTCTGTCCCTCTCTCCACACTGAGAGCTCCTGCAAGGCAAGAATGATGTGTATTTCTCCCATGTTGCCTTGTTGAGTGCTCAGCACATAAAAAATAATTTTAAAATGTTGATGGACTGAATGGATGGGTGAGCTGCTTTGTCTCTTGCAGAAGGAAAATTGTGCCAACCTGTCCAATCAAGGTGCCTGCTGGACCCAGGCTCCCAGGCCAGGGCCACGGCGGCATAACTCCTGCCGAGGGCGAGGTCTGACGAGATGCTCATGAGAAAGGACTAGCAGCCCAGGAGATTCTGTCCCCATAATCTGATTCTCAGGATTTCAGATCAGGAATACAGAGAGAGTTGGCCCATCATGACTGAAGCAGAAACCTGGACACGGAGAAGGCAGAGAGTGCTGGGACCATCAGGCGCGGGGTTGTGAGAAGCTTTGTGTGAACATTATGAGTACAAGAAACAGTGGGGAAAAGAAAAGGTCATCAGAGAAGGGGGTGAGGTGGGTGAAGTTGTGCAAGGATGGAGTGGCAGAGGCCAGGACAGAGAGTGACCAGCTCCCGGTGCCAGCATGGGACAGATGACCCAGCGTTGCTGATATCACAAGACACTGATTGCTAGAGCCTGCATTGTTTGCCAGCATCTCCCAGGTCCCCAACTCCCACACAGGCCCAGGATGCCTGGAGTCCCTGTTCCCGGGTCCCGTGAGAGTCATCTCACTTTGATTTTCCAATGCAACATTTGGTAGGATAGTTTGTTGGTTGGGAAACTGCTTTCACTTCTAGATGGCTCGTGGACGTGGGTCTAGAGAGGCTGGGATCTGCTGATGGGCCCTGAGATCTTTCTTCCTCCCTCCCTTTCAGAAACAACTCTCAAGAAACCAACTTGCTTGGCTCAGTCTCCCCGAAATCCTGTGGCCTGCAGCCTTTGGAACTGGGTTTATTTATTCATTTGAATTGGATCCTGGCATTTCTTCCTGTTTGTTCTCTCCATAAAGACCTTTTTATTTGGGTCCTGGAGAGCTGTTTACTGCTTAGCTCATGTGACACGAAGATCAGATCGTGAGGACCTGGAGGCCTTAACGCTTGTTACTCCCCAGCGACCTCTGCCCTCCAGGGAAACAGGCGGGGCTCCATCCAGATAAGAACAGCCCTTTCCAAACAGGAACGACCTCACTCCCCAAACGCAAAGAGCTTAGAGATTAAAAATGCGGCAACCTCCTACCCACTCATCCCAGGAAGGTGCAGTCCTAGGGACCCACTGGGAAAGGGCTGGATTGCTGTAATTAAAAGTACTTTTAAACGAGCATTTCAAAGTTTTCTTGTTCTTGGTTTAAAAAAATTAAAAAGCTAAGAAGGCTGAATCTGGGTAAAGGGGCTTTAGGCGTGGTGAGATGAAGGTCCCGGTGAATTTTGGAGAGTGCTGTCAGTCCCAGGCTGTGGGCAGAGGCTGGCTTGACCAGGGGTCCTGAAAGGAGTGGACAGGTCAAAAGCAGACAAAGGAAACGTGGGTCACTTGCATGAGTTGCAAAGGGAAGGAGAGAAATCGAACAGTCCGTTGTCAAACAAGTCCAAGGAAAGAGATGTTTTACTTCAAAAACTGGGAAGAACCAAGCATCTTTGAAGATGGAAGGGTTTTGTAGGGAAAGAGGGGAAGATGTTTCGGAGGAGGGTTGAGAAAGAAAGCAAAACTTGGAAGTAAATGAAAAAGGGTCAGACTCAAGAGCGGATGGAAGGGTGGGATTCGAGATGAAAAATAACATTTGATTTATTGACTGAAGGGTTTTGATGCCGTGGGCAGGGCAGTGAGCGTTTTGCAGGTAATACTCCTCATAGCATCTGCCTGACATAGACAATACTATAGTACCCATTGTCCAGGCTCTCTCGGCTGTTACAGGCATTCTCCTCTCCTCCAGGAGAACAAGGCTTACAGAGGTGGGACCTGTCTGTGGCCACACTGGGCAGATGCAGAATAGGATCTCGTGAGGTGTCCATCAGAGGAGAACAGCTCATCCTCTGAGGGTGGAGAAAGGATGTCCTGGAGTGGCAATGTCCAAAAGAAATAGAATTTGAGGCCAGGCACGGTGGCTTACACCTGTAATCCCAGCCCTTTGGGAGGCCGAGGCAGGCAGATCCCCTGAGGTCAGGAGTTCGAGACCAGCCTGGCCAACATGGTGAAACCCCGTCTCTACTAAAAATTAGCTGGGCGTGATAGCACACGCATGTAGTCCCAGCTACTCGGGAGCCTGAGGCAGGAGAATCGCTTAAACCCAGGGGGCAGAGGTTGCAGCGAGCTGAGGTTGCACCACTGCACTCCAGCCTGGGTGGCAGATCAAGACTCCATCTCAAAAAAAAAAAAAAAAAAAAAAAGGCCAGGCACAGTGGCTTACACCTGCAATCCCAGCACTTTGGGAGGCCGAGGCGGGTGGATCACCTGAGGTCAGGAGTTTGAGACCAGCAAGGCTAATGTGGCGAAACTCCGTCTCTACTAAAAATATAAAAATTACTTGGGAGGCTGAGGCAGGAGAATCGCTTGAACCCGGGAGGCAGAGGTTGCAGTGAGCTGATATGGTGTCATTGCACTCCAGCCTGGGCGACAGAGCAAGACTCCATCTCAAAAAAAAAAAAAAGAAACAGAATTTGAGCCACAAGTGCAAACTGTGTGTGTATTTTGAATTTCCTAGTAGCCACACTAACAAGGGTAAAAAGAAACAGGTGAACAGGTGAAATTGATTTTAATAATGTATTTTACTTAGCCCAGTATATCTGAAATATTATCATTTCAACACGTGACCAATATATACAAATTATTAAGGTGATATTTTGCATGATTTTTCCATACTAAGCCTTTGGAATTTGGTGTGTATTTCACACGTGTGGTGTATCTCCATGTAATCCAACTCCACCCAAAGGGAGAAAGCACTCAGTAGCCCCACAGGGCTGGTGGCTGCCATATTGGTAGGCAGAGAACTAGAGAATGACTCCTTCAGGAACTACTAAGCCATAACTTGGGGTCATAAAATGAGGAATCCTCAGGTTGGCTTCAGGCCCAAGACTTGTTACATATTTTTAAAAATAAACTTTTTAATCTGAAATAATTTTAGATTTACAAAACCATTGCATTCTTATGTATCTCAAACTCTAGAATCTTCCTGCGGCAGCTCAGGGTACATCAGCTGGTCCACAGAGTCTGGCATATTCAGGGCATAGGACTTCTGGGGTTTTGAGAAGTCAGACCAAGGCTGACCCAATTACTTGGGTGATCAGAGTCAAAATTCCCCAGAAATTACTCAGCGTATTGAGACTCTATGGAATGTTCCAGAGTCGGTGATAACAGAGGGAGCTATAAAACATCTAAGTTATGATTCAGTTTTCTAATTACACCAAACTTCCTCTCTGGGTGAGCAACAGCTTCTCAGCTAACATTTACTCCCAAGGTGGCAGCTGGGGAGTGGGCACAGGACAGGAGGCACCAAAACAATTGAGCGGTGTCAACAGCCACTCTGGCCGGAAGTATCTGTCAGCTCCTGACTGACTGCAGCCACCCTGTCCAATAGAAACAGAATTCAAGCTGCATATGTAGTTTTAAATTTTCTATTGGCCACATGAAAAAATAAAAAGAAGTAGGTGAAGATAATTTTAATAACATATATTCCTTAACCCAGCACATCTAAAATATTACCATTTCAACAGGCCAACAAAATTAAAAATACGAATGAGATAGTTTACATTATTTTTTGGTACCAAGTCTTCGAAATCCGATGTGCATTTTATACTTATTTGTATGTCAATTTGCATGTTATATGTTAATGGAAAATTTGTAAAGTTATGTACATTTCATGATTTATTTTAAAACTGTAAATTCCATAAAAGACTCCCTTCACAGTTGAAAAGCTAGATTCACCTTCTAAAGTTGTTTCAAACATACTTCAAAAGTTTCCTAACAACTGAATCAAGTATCAGTTTTTGATTTTAGGTTGATTAAAATTAAATTAAACTAAAAATCCAGTTTCTCAGTTGCATTGGCCACATTTCAGGGTTCAGTAGCCACATGTGGCCAGCGGCTACCATATTGGACAACAGCCTTAACACACTGGGCACCTCCTGTTAACATTGGATTTCTTTTTTCAGCTCCAGCTCTGTCTCCTTGCCTTTAACTTGTCCAAGTAAATGTTCAGACTTGGTTTTCTCATCATCTCTTTGTCCTCGCTTTGCACTTTTCACCCAGCGAGGGCTTTGCCAATATGGTTGGCTTATGCCAAGGACTTCCGCTTCTGAGATGGAGACTTGTCTGGGGAATGGCTTGCCTTTGTTTTTCTAGATCCCCATCAACATTGGTCCTTGTGGAAACTACTCAAGGGGCCGTGGTGTAATTTGCAGCTCCTCTGACCTTAGGAGGAGCACAGAAGTTGATGAGGGAAATTGTTCTCTATGGTGCTGTCCTGATTTTTTTTTCCTATCCCCTCCTGAGCATTTGAACTGTAAGCCACCATTTCCATGGCGATGCTGTGGGTGTGTTTATCTTGGCGTCTCAGGGAGGGGAGCCCTCCCAGCCTTGGTCATGTGGCTGTCAGTACAACACACCTGTTTTCTGTTTCTGGTGGTTGATGGGGACTCGCTCACTGAATTTTGGGTCTTCCTTAAGTGCCTAAATTAGAGTAAGCAAATAAATAACAGGGGAAAGGGAGTTTTCGAAATTGTATGTACAAACCACTAAAATTTAATATACAACTTCCTCAGCCACAGATATTTTTCTAGGGAATTTGAACAGAGCCATACGAAGTTTCTCTTCCTGGCAGGACACCACCCTAATCTGTTTTCAGCCTAGGGGGCATTGCACAAGAGTGTTGGTGCTATGACAAGATAGCAGTTCCCAATATTCTTAAGGAGTTTTTCCTCTAGAACCACTTGTGGCACCCTTAGGGTATTTCAAGCATCGAAGCATTCTACAGTTGGCTCATTTGTGTGATGGTAGTCCTGATGGTGGTGATGATGGTAATGACAGTGGTGATGACAGTGATGATAGTGATGACCCTGATGATGGTGATGGTGGTGGTGGTGGTGGTGGTGATGGTGATGGTGATGATGGAGGTGATGATGGTGATGGTGGTGATGCCGGTGGTGATGGTGATGATGGTGATGGTGGTGATGGTGATGATGAAGGTGATGGTGATAATGATGATGGTGATGGTGATGGTGATGATGGTAGTGATGGTGGTGGTGGTATTGATGGTGATGATTATGGTGGTAATGGTGATGATGGAGGTGATGGTGGTGATGGTGATGGTGGTGATGGTGGTGGTGATGATGATGGAGGTGATGGTGGTGATAGTGATGATGGTGGTGGTGATGGTGATGGTTATGATGGAGGTGATGGCAATGGTGGTGATGGTGGTGGTGATGGTGATGATGGAGGCGATGATGGTGGTGGTGATGGTGATGGTGGTGGTGGTGGTGATGGTTATGATGGAGGTGATGATGGTGATGGTGGTGATGGCGATGGTGGCGATGGTGGTGGTGATGGTGATGATGGAGGTGATGATGGTGATGGTGGGGTGATGGTGATGATGGTGATGATGGTGGTGGTGGTGATGGTGATGATGGAGGTGATGATGGTGATGGTGGGGGTGATGGTGATGATGGTGATGATGGTGGTGGTAGTGATGGTTATGATGGAGGTGATGATGGTGATGGTGGTGATGGCGATGGTGGCGATGGTGGTGGTGATGGTGATGATGGAGGTGATGATGGTGATGGTGGGGGTGATGGTGATGATGGTGATGATGGTGGTGGTAGTGATGGTTATGATGGAGGTGATGATGGTGATGGTGGTGATGGTGATGGTGGTGATGGTGGTGGTGATGGTGATGATGGAGGTTGTGATGGTGATGGTGGTGGTGATGGTGATGATGGCGGTGGTGGTGGTGGTTATGATGGAGGTGATGATGGTGATGGTGATGGTGGTGATGGTGGTGGTGGTGGTTATGATGGAGGTGATGATGGTGATGGTGATGGTGGTGATGGTGGTGGTGATGGTTATGATGGAGGTGATGATGGTGATGGTGGTGATGGTGATGGTGATGGTGGTGATGGTGGTGATGGTGATGATGGAGGTGATGATGGTGATGGTGGTGGTGGTGGTGGTGGTGATGATGGAGGTGATGGTGATGGTGGTGGTGATGGTTATGATGGAGGTGATGGTGATGGTGGTGACGGTGATGGTGGTGATGGTGATGATGGAGGTGATGATGGTGATGGTGGTGGTGATGGTGATGGTTATGATGGAGGTGATGATGGTGATGGTGATGGTGGTGGTGATGGTGATGATGGAGGTGATGATGGTGATGGTGGTGGTGGTGGTGATGGTGATGATGGAGGTGATGATGGTGATGGTGATGGTGGTGGTGATGGTGATGACGGAGGTGATGATGGTGATGGTGGTAATGGTGATGATGGTGGTGCTGGTGGTGATGGTTATGATGGAGGTGATGATGGTGATGGTGGCGGTGATGGTGATGATGGCGGTGATGATGGTGATGGTGGTGATGGTGATGATGGCGGTGATGATGGTGATGGTGGTGATGGTAGTGGTGGTGGTGATGGTGATGATGGTGGTGATGATGGTGATGGTGGTGATGGCGGTGATAGTGGTGATGATGGTGATGATGATGGAGGTGATGATGGTGATGGTGGCGATAGTGGTGATGATGATGGTGATGATGATGATGGTGGTGATGGTGATGATGAAGATGATGATGATGATGGTGATGGTGATGATGGAGGTGATGATGGTGATAGTGGTGATGATGGTGATGGTGGTGATGGTGATGAAGGTGATGGTGATGATGGTGATGGAGGTGATGATGGTGATGATGGTGATGGTGATGATGGTGATGATGATAGTGATGATGGTGATGGTGATGGTGATGATGAAAGTGATGGTGATGATGATGATGGTGATGGTGATGATGGAAGTGATGGTGATGATGGTGATAGTGGTGATGATGATGGTGATGGTGATGGATGAAGGTGGTGGTGATGATGATGATGGTGATGGTTATGATGGTGATGGTGATGATGGTAGTGATGGTGTTGGTGGTATTGATGATGATGATTATGGTGGTAATGGTGATGATGGAGGTGATGGTGGTGATGGTGGTGGTTGTCGTCGTGACAATTGGATTAACTGGGAACCCAGAGCTACCAGAGGACTGCATGGAAAAATCCTTTAGCAATTCATGTCATCTTTCTGGACCTCAGACTTCATGAGTATGACAAGGCCTCTCCCCAGATATTCTCTAGAGTCTTTAACATTTTATTATCCCCAAACTGCAATGCTCTGTCATGGTGATGGCGATCATGACAATGAGGACAATACTAAGAATTAAAGTGATGCAGAAGGACCATCAGACATGATAATTCACCAAAAAAAACTCTAATGATGTTAATTTTTGACTTTATAATTTATGTTGTGTCTCTTGACCAAACCTATTCATGTTTTCCCTGTATAAGAAAACTCATAGGTGAAACTTCTCTTTCCTTTTTAACTGTGAAGAATCACAAGTGGTGGTATTGCATGTTAGTTCCTTTTTCAAAAACCCACAGGATTTATGTATTCATTTGGCAAGCATTTAGTGAGCACTCACTGTGCCAGCCACTATTTTACACCCTGAGGGTACAGCTGTTGAGCAGACAGGCTGGGGGTTTGTATTCACATCAGGGAAGACAGAAATAAAGAAGTTGATCAACAAACCAGATCACTTCAGATAGTGAGAAGTGCTGCAAGAGAAATTAAACAGAATAAAGTAATAGAAAGTAACCATGGGACTTTAGTAGATCAAGTAGGCAGGGAAGGCCTTTTTTATGTTTAAAATGAAAAGTGAACATTGAGAAAGACCTAGCCATGAGAAAGCAAGGGAGGGCACTTCTGGCCTGGGGGACAGTTAGCACAGAGGCCCTACGGACATGCCAGGACACCCAGTCTTCTGTCCTCTCTTGTCTAGTGGGCCACTTTTGTTAAGCTGGCCTGGTGATTTAGGCAAGTGTTTAGAGGTCCACTGTAGATAACAACTGGGGCTTAGTCGCTTCTTGCTGGTGGTGGCAGCAATGACAATAGTGATGAGAGCTCCCTGAGGTGCTGGTGATGAGTTCCCTGCGATGTGCGCTGTCCGTGGGGACAGGTCATGTCTTTCACTTGCGTATCTCCAACTCAGCGTTTAGCTCAGGAAATGCTTGCGGAATTGGAGGTAGATACCGTAATTAAGGAATTAACTGGAAACCAGAGCTACCAGAGGACTGCGTGGGAAACCAGACATAGGTCTAGAGCCCAAGTTAAAAAAGAAAATTAAAGTCTGACCAGACAGAAAAAGAGAGGGAGAAACTGGGTATTTATGCCGCCAATTTACCCAACCACAATCCTCCCAGAACCAGGAAAGGATATGAACACAGTGAATTCCAGCTCATGGAGTCATCAATGCAGTATCTCAGAGTGATAAAGTGATCAGGCAAACAGCCAGGCACACAATTGAAAGGCCGGGAATTTTCTATGGTTACCAAAGGCCCTCCCAATGGAATTTCTGTTTAGTTTCTTGGGATTCGCCAAGTATTTTCCAGTACTTTAATTATTTGCATATTACCTTCCATATTTTTGCTCTATCAATGTCACTGATATAATACCTATTACCAATCATGTACTATATATAACAGATCAGCACACTTTTTCTGTACAGGGTCAGATGGTCCATATTTCAGGTTTTGTGGGCCAGGCAATCTCTAATGCAACTACTCATCTCTGCATTAAAGCAGCCATAGTAATATAATATGCAAATGATAGGCGTGGCTGTGTGTTGATAAAGCTTTATTGACAAAAACATGCTATACACTAGATTTTGCCCAGGGCCATAGTTTGCCAACCTCACCCATACTATTACCTACAAAATATATTAAGGACTCACTGTAAAAAAATATATACAATAAATTAATTTAATGGAAAACTTCCTATCACTCCCCTAAATGGAAAACCAGGAGGCCCTGCCATGAATAAACAACTGCAAAAGTAAATTCTATGAAAACAAAACACAGTTATTAAATTCCAACTAGAAGGATGAACAGCCTGAGGCTTAACTTTTCTTGTTTAAAAAAAAAAAAAAAGGAATAATTAGGAAGTCCTCAGAGGCATTAAAGACTCATTAGCACCAGGCTAAGTCTTTCTCTTTGCAATAATCAGCAGGATTAAAACAAATTGGAAGGGAATGGCTTCTCCACGAGGTGGCTTGATCTCATTTAAGTCCATTCCATTTTCCACATGAAGTCATCTTGCTGCCCCCCAAACCACACAAGGAGGTCAAGGCTGATCACCTGCCAAGAGGCAGGGCAGCCCTAGGAGGACGGCCCCCACCCCCACGTCTGCCCTAGGCAGTGTGCCTGGGGCTTAGACAGCTGCCCTCACTGATCCCATAGGGAGGAAACTAAACCCTCCTGCTGAATTACTGCTGGTGACAGGCTGTGATGTGAGCCCTCGCTGGAAGGATGACCCAGGACGCGTGCCCACTCTGGCACCTGGATGATTATAAAAAGCCAAATCTGACTCACTCTGCTCCGGCCCGCCCGGCAGCACACACTGTCTGGACTGCACTGGTGAGCCCTCTATCTGCTTGTACCCCGATCTGTCAGGGGCCCCAGGTGGGAGGTGGGTAACCAAGCAGCAGGGGTCGTAAAGCCTGAGCCCTGGGGACCCAGATGATCCCAGGGAAGGAGGGGCCATGGTTTCCCTAGGCAGCGCTGGTGCTCCTAAGCTTCATCGTTCGAAGATAATAAACCAGGGCTGCAAGGCAAACAAGGCTAGGCCGCAAAGTAGAAGGTGTGTTAGCTCAAGAATTATCAGCCACTATTACCATGAGTGAGTTAAACACTTGATTCAAAGAGCAAACTCAGGTGCTCAGCTCACGCACGCTGTGCAAACAGGCGGGGCACAGGTGGAGGGCCCAAGAGACACGTGGGCACCAGGCCTCTAAGGCACCCCATCCAGAGCTGGAGAGGCCCCTGGAAGGTTTGCGAAGCTCATAAAACCCGACATTGAAGATTTCCCAGTGCTGCATGGGGAGGGTGCAGCCTCAGGAGCTCTGAGACTCCTACAGATTCCCTCTGCCTGCTCAGGAATCTCGTGCCTCTCAAGCTAGTTCATCCCATGGGGAAAGCAGGAGACAGAGGACAGCAGATGCCATCGATGTCACACACTCATCCCCTGGGCACTCAGGGCCAGAAGTGCCAGGGACTCCGTGCCTGCTCCCCTCAGGAGGAGCCTTGAGTAGCGACCGACAGAAGTTGATCCCTTAGGGAAGCAACTCCAAGGCGCGTTCCTCCCTGTCTTCCAGGGTTCCTTACTGGGATGGAGCCTCAGTGGCCCAGTAGTAACCAGCTCCCTGACGCATGCTTTCTTTCCTGCCTGACTCCCCCCTGTTTCTCTCTGGGAGTTTCCTGGAATCACATCCCAAAATACTCCTTGCACTCAAATCCTCAGCTCACAATCGGCCTCTGGGAGAATCCAGCCCAAGCCAGGGTGTTTCACAAGTAAATACAAAAATATCCTGAGACAGCAGTCGACCAGGGCTGCTGCTAGCTCACCTGGTGCATTTGCACAAGTGAAAGGAGGGCATCCCTTCCTCTGGTGGACCCAGAGCACATGTTAGAGTGCAGAGCTTAGGGAGTAGAGCATGGATGCATTCAGCTCCCATCACTCTCCTCAGCTGGAACACTCTTGGACAGTGAACAACCTGCTCAACCATACATGACATCTCTACATTCTTAAGCTAGGTGAAGAGCTCATTTTCTAGAAGAACCAGAAGAAGTGATTTTGAAAGAAATTAAAAATAATTAGAAAGATCCCGTTGTGTTGGACTGAAATCAGAGTAATTGGTATTAACTCACGGTAACACATACACACATGTATACACAGGCAGATGGATAGATGTATAAATAAATGCAAATGTGTGCATGCATGAATTAGTATACATATATATTTGCTGGCTCCAACACACCCAGAAGCAATGACATCCCCACAGTGAGAAGCACCCTTGCACTCAGATCTTGGTTCCTATGCACCATTCTCCAACCAAGCAACCAGTGGACACTTGGAGAAAGGGCTACTTTCAGGACTGGGATGGGGAAAACAAAAATGAGCCCATACTGTTGGAAAGTAAGGATGTACTAAAAATAATGATAGCATCACATCAAAAGGGCATTGCGGCAAACTACAAGAAGCACCCAAAGCCCAAACCTGAGAATATTCAAGCCAAGAAAAACAAATATGATAGTAACAGGTGTTGCCCAGAGAATAAAATACATATCCATGAGTCCATACTGCTATAAATAAATGATTGATCTAATAAATAGGATGGGGAGAACACACAGCTCTTCCTTATGGTAGAGTTCTAATGAATGAGTGTAGGAGAGATGATGAAATAGAAAGTCACCATTAAGCAAATATGACAGTCTTAATTACTGCAGGCAAGAATCACTGATGCATGCTAAAACCATCAAGTAAAAATATGAAGAGAAAGGGGACATTTGGAAGTTCTCAAGTATCTCCCCATAAGATACTTATTAAATACAGAGAGAGAAACCTGGCAGAGGCCACCTTAACGAAGGTCAATGTCTCCAGTGAAAAGGTGATAAGGTTAACATCACCCCTGGTAAGATGGATTGAGGACACGACATCACTTCCGTGGTATCTTGCATAACCTCAATGTAATCATGAAAAAACATCTGACACAACCGAACTGAGGGACATTCTACATAATAGGCCAGTATGCTTCAAAAGTGTCAAGGTCATGAAAGATATAGAAAGACTGACCATTGGCTGATCTAGGTTGGTCTTGCTGGGACAACTGGGGCCACTCAGCATTGCTCCACATGTCCCTTACTCTCCAGCAGACCAGCCCACAGACATTCTCAAGAGTGTGGCAGAGGGCAAGAGACCAAGCAGAAACATGCAAGGCCTCTTGAGACTCAGACGTGGAACTGACCCAGCCACTACTGCCTCATTCTGTTGGTCAAATCCAATCACATGGCTGAGCCCAGAGCCAGCATAGAGGGTGCTGCACAGTTAATGCAGGAATCAAAACTACAGGGAGTTATCACTGCACACTCCATTGAATGACTAAGTTTAAAAAGACTGACCATAGCAAGTGTTAGCAAGGACGTGGAGCAAGTGGAACTTGCACACACTGCTGTCAGGAATGCAAAATGATAGAGCTTTGGAACATAGTCTAGCAGAATTTATAATTAAACATAAACTTACCATGCAACCCAGCAACTGCTCTCCTCAGTGTTTACCCCAGAGAAATGAGTTATGTCTGCACAAAGACCAGTAAGCAAATGTCTATAGCACTGAGCTATCTTTTCACAATCACCCCAACGAAAACAACTCAGATGTCCATCAACGGGTGAGTGCATAAGCAAATTATAGTCTATCCACCCTACAGAATCCTGCTCAGCAATGAAAAAGAGTGAATTACCAATGCACATAGAACATGAATGAGTGTAAAAGAATGATGGAAGTGAAAGGAGCTAAAGTCAAGAGGAGACATTTATAGAAAATGCTACAAAAGGCAAAGTTATAGCAACAGAAAGGTTTGTGATTGCCTGGAGCTGGGGGTCAGGGTGAGGTTTGATTGACAAGGGGCACAGGGAACTTTTGGGGGTCTTCTAAGTGCTCTAGATCTCATCTGTGGTGGCCGTTACATGACTGTACACAATCACCAAAATCCATCAAACTTAAATAAAGCTCAATAAAGCTGGAAAAAGTAAGTTACATGGCAAAGGGTGTGGCTAGAAAAAGGGGGTGAAGAATTGGGGGCATTTAGGCTCTGTCAGAGGGGACACAGAACCCCACTAAGATCTCCCTAGGAGCCGTGAGTGCATGCGCCCCAGGACAGAGAGGGTTTGAGAAAGGTGGGGTAAAACCCCAGCCAGAGCCTGCCTCTCAGAAATGCGTTCTGGGGTCCCATAGGTGACGTGGCCAGGGCTGGGAGGGCTGAATGGAGCTCCAAGCTCAGGGGAGGACGACGTAGGGGCTGCAGGATTACCTGGAAATCCAACGTGATGAGGTCAGAGGGCTCCTGGGCTCAGCCTGTCTCCAAAATCAGGACAAATGGCGTGTGAGCCTGCACAAACCCATTCCAGCCCCCTGCCCTGACAGATGAAAATAAATACAACCCTCTGGGTGTCCAGACGCCTGCCAAGGGTCCTCCCGTTCACCTCGTCACCCAGACTTGAAACCTCCAATGCCTCACTCACTTTTGGCGCCAACTTCCAATTAAGCCCAGAGGTCTTAGGGGTCTGCCGTTGAAGTGTGTTCACACACCTTTTTCTCTTTTGATTCTGCGCCACCCCCCACCGCGGTGCCATCTGACTGCAGCTGCGATGGTGGCCTCCCTGCCTCAGGAGCCACTCACAGCCTTGGACCCATGGGTCCCAGGCAGAGTGACACAAAGAGCCCTGTCTCCCGGCCTCCCCCCCATAGGACACCCAGTGCCACCCCATTTAGGCTGGGCAGGAGTCCAGGCTCACCCTATCCTCCACTTTGAAATGCCCCATCCCTCTCAACGCCTTGGCTGCCAAACACACCTACCTCATGCTTTGCTTCGTGATGATGATGAAATATTTCAGGTGTTCAAGAAATACATGCTATCACCACCCCCAGGGACCTGCCACCCATGCTTACGAAGTAAATGATTCCACGACGTGTGTGACCCCTGGGGTGCCCTTCGCAGGGGGCATCCCCAGCCTATCCCAGCCCACCCCAACGCAGCGGGGGTGGCAGCGGCCGCCACCCCGGACTTGGTGTTGTCGGTCCCGCGAGTGTCTTGAGCCTGTCACCACCCATGCAGTGTGTCTGCTGTGGTGCACAGTTTCAAGCCTGGCCTCTGGGGTTTGATGTCATGCCGGTCTGTCTGTGTTTGGCTTCCCTAAAGCAGATCTGGAGAGGGTTTGGTGCAGAGTCTCTGTGGGAGGTGAGCCTGGGAGCCCAGTGATGGGGGGAATGGAAGGGAGAAGAGGCAACGAAGGGGAGCTGGTGAGGCGGCTGTGGGCAGGGGGCTGGCCTTCGGGGCTCAGACAGTGTTGGACACAACTCAGCCTTGTCCTCGCCGGGGGCCAGGGAAGCCAGAGTCTATGGCCGCTCCTGCGTGCTTCAGTGTTCTGATACCTCCCGTCTGTCACGTTGGTCCAGCACTGCTCCTGTGGGCAGAGGAATTCTTCAGGGAGGGCGACACAGGTGCCTGGAGTGGAAAGCAACCGTCGTGTGCAGGAACCAGGGGCTCGGGTGGGCTGGGGAGGTGTGGGGCATGGCAGCAGCAACCCCTGCTACTGTATTCCTTTGCAACTTGCTTTTTCCTCTCAATGCTGTGCTTTTTCCTCTCAACGCTGTTTTGTGAAATATGTCCATGTTTGGTACCATGAGAGGTAGCTCTAGAGTTCCTTTTTTTTTAGATTTTGGAAAATTTATTTCTATTGTAGCAAGACAGACATAAATACACTTTTCCATTGGGGCATTTGGGACAATCACAGTGGTGCAGTCACCTCTATCTAGTTGCAGAATGTTCTCATCACCCCCAAAGGAAACCTCCTACCAATTAAGTAATTACTCCTCATTCCTTCCCTTCCCCCAGCCTCTGGCAAACCTCCATCTGCTGTCTCTATGGCTCTATCGACATTCTGGCTGTAGCCACATTTTGGATATTTGGTATAAATGGAATTACACACCACACAACCTTGTGTGTCTGGCTTCGTTCACTCAGCGTCATATTTTCAAGGTTCATCCACATGGTAGCATGGATTGGAACTCATTCCTCTTTATGGCTGAATCATATCCCAGTGTACACACACACATACACACACGCAAGCGTGCACCACATTTTGTCTGCCCATTCATCTGGGGAATGACATTTCGGTGGTCTCCACCTTTTGTCTACTGTGAATAGTGCCACTGTGAACATTCGTGCACACATTCTGGTTAGAACACCTGTCTTCCATTCTTCCGGATATAGACCCAAGTGGAATTTCTGGGTCCTAGGGTAATTCCATGTTTAACTGATTGAGGAACCTCTGGGCTGTTTTCTGCAGCAGCTGTGCCATCCTACACTCCTAGCGGCAATGTATGTGGGCCTCGATGTCTCCACCTCCTCACCAGCACTGGTTAATTCTCTGCTTTTCTGATTCTGGCCATCCTCGTGGGTGTGAGGGTTACTGATGCACCACACCAGGCACTCAGGCCTCTGTTCATCACACGCGGGTGTTTCTCACTTCTGGTCGTCACCCACCACGGTGCCGTGAACACTCTTATATGTGACCGCTTGGCGTGTGTTACTTGACTGGATTTTTCTCTATCCCACTCCCATTTGGAAGTATCTTTTCTGCCTTCTTCACGTCCTTCCTGCCTAAAAGTCTTAGCTCAAGCCACAGCCTGTAGCATCCATCGCCGAGACCCAGGTCGTCCAGTTTGACAGCCCCTAAACTCCCGAGGCTGCTGTGCGTAAAAAACGAGGCTGGTCCACGTTGAGATGTGGCGGAAGCATCAAATACACCCTGGATTTCAAAGACGTAAAATACGGAGAGATTGTGAAACAAGCTCATAAATAACATTCTACACTGATTACGTGTTGAAAACGTGTTAAATATATTGGGTTAAATAAAATATTTGTTAAAATTAATTTTACCTGTTTCTGTTTTTTTGTTGTTTTTTTGTTTTTGTTTCTTTTCTTGGCGGGGTAGAGCTTCTCCTAGTGATTAGAGCCACTCTGTCTTCAGAAGAATCCGAGTACAGGAAATCTGTTTCTTTTTAAAACATGTGGCTACTAGGAAATTTAAAATTATATCTGTAGCTTGCATTTGTGGCTCACGTTTTATTTCTAGTGGATGGTGCTGGTCTAGATTTTATTTCCAGAGGACAGTGCTGGTCTAGATTTTATTTCCAGTGGACGGTGTTGGTGTAGACTTTATTTCCAGTGGACAGTGCTGGTCTAAATTTTATTTCCAGTGGACGGTGCTGGTCTAGATTTATTTCTAGAGGATGTGCTGGTCTAGATTTTATTTCAGAGGAGGGTGCTGGTCTAGATTTTATTTCCAGTGGACGGTGCTGGTGTAGACTTTATTTCCAGTGGACAGTGCTGGTCTAAATTTTATTTCCAGTGGACGGTGCTGGTCTAGATTTTATTTCTAGAGGATGGTGCTGGTCTAGATTTTATTTCTAGAAGATGGTGCTGGTCTAGATTGTATTTCTAGAGGAGGGTGCTGGTCTAGATTTTATTTCTAGAGGATGGTGCTGGTCTAGATTTTATTTCCAGTGGACGGTGCTATTCTAGGTCATTCATTTGCCTCATCACGTGTTTCTCCAGACAGTTTATTTCCATGTCTCCATCTCGATTGTAAACTTCTTGCAGGACAGGCCATGTCCCATACATCTTTCTTTCCGCCAGCCCAAGGTGGCTTTAAAGAAACTTAGGCAGAGTGATCTTTCCAAAAGAGGTTTAATAAAGCGAACGCCCTCCCACCCCCAGCTCCAGTCTCCCTTAACCCCTTTTGATGATTTCCTGTTGGCTTTAGAATAAAGCAAAACTTTTCAATGTGGCTGCAAGGGCCTGTGGGGTCTGGCCCCTACCTACCTCTCCACACTCCCGTCCCTTTATGGGCCCAGACAACCTTGCCTTCTTTCCTGCATGCTCCTGCTGCAGGGCCTTTGCACATGCCATTTTCTGTTAGGGATGGCTGTTCTGTCCTGCATCACCTGGAAAGTTCTGTGCATTCTTCGGATGTGAGCTTAGACAGACCACTCCAACCAAGACTCACAGATGGCTCCCCACACCCAAGCCATGGCAAACCCCGCAAAGCATCTCTTTGAGCTCATTTGTGAGCCCCCTGGGAATCCCTGGTCCTGTTCACCATTCAGATAACGACCCTGCAGCGTGCTCATTGCACACTAGCTGGGAGAAAGTCCGCGAACCGGGGATTCTATACCTGGATCTCCAGTGTCTCTGAAATGTAATTTCCATCCAAGAATAACACTGGTAATAAGATGCCTCATGCCGGTTTTATGGACTGCAAATACCTTCCAGTTTGATCCTGAGGTACGTTGCAGGTCCTGGCAGACCTGGAGAAGCCGCCAAAATGTTTCTCAGTCACTCTTCTAAAAATGGCTTTGTCCTTGACTCTGGGGCTGGCCACTGCTGGATAGGGGCAGAGGAAGCAGCCTGTGGCTTCACGCTGGAATGTCATTACCCGGGCTGTGGGGCGACCTCACAGGCAGGCAAGCTCGAGCTGGGCAGCCAAACGAGTGCAGTTGTCCAAGGTCGGGACATCTGAGCCCCTGCAAGGGCGTGCGCACATTTCAGGCCTGTCACACTCACCTGCTTGTGGTAGAATTGCTGCTGGATTTTGCAGGGAGACACGGAATCTCTTACCCGGAGGCCTGAAGACAGCGCAGATGTGCTGTCTGTAAATGAGAGGAGGCAGGAAGACATCGGCCCCAAACCGAGTCACAGGCAGCACTGGGCCACCACGATGCTCTGTGGCTCTCATTTTGCATTGTCTTTTTAAAAAGCTTTTTGGGGAAGGCAGGGTCGCACTCTGTCACCCAGGCTGAAGTGCGGCGGCACGATCACAGCTCACTCCAGCCTCGAACTTCTGGGCTCGAGCCATCCTCCCACCTCAGCCTCCCAAGTAGCTGGGATTACAGACGCCAGGCACCACATCCAATTTTAACAAACATTTTATTGAAAGAGAACATATACAGAAAAATTGTATGTATGCGTACGGCTCAAGGAATTTTCACGAGTGAACACACTTACGTAACCAGCACCCAGATGAAAAATCAGCCACTTCTTAATTCCCCAAATGCCCTCTGCAGGCCACCTTCCAGGCCCTATAGCAATTCCACTGCACCGCCATCCCAAGTCCTAACGCTACAGGACCACTTGCTGTTTCTAAACTCAATGCAAATGGCATCCTATGGGATCATGCACTTTCCTGTCTGGCTGAAGATCACGCTGATGAGCTGCATCCACATCTTGTGCAGCAGACACTGGCTGTCATCGCTCTGCTAGGTCACGCTGTGTGAGTCTACCACGTTTGTCCTGTTCACCTGCTAACAGATCTGTGGGTAAGTCTCAAGATTATGGCTGTGACAGAGAATCCTGTTACGAACTTTCCAGGATGTGGCTTTTCGTGAACACATGTACACATTTCTATGGAGTGTACCAGGAGTGGAACGGCTGGGTCACAGGGTAAGGATATGTTTCACTTTTTTTTTGTTTTGTTTTTGAGACAGAGTCTCACTCTATCACCCAGGCTGCAGTGCAATGGTGCAATCTTGGCACACTGCAACCTCCGCCTCCCGGGTTCAAGCGATTCTCCCACCTCAGCCTCCCAAGTAGCTGGACTTACAGGCACATGCCACCATGCCTGGCTAATTTTTGTATTTTTGTAGAGACAGGGTTTCTCCATGTTGGCCAGGTTGTTCTTGAACTCCTGACCTCAGGTGATCCACCCGCCTCAGCCTCCCAAAGTGCTGGAATTACAGGCGTGAGCCACCGTGCCCAGCCTGTTTAACTTTTTAAGAAACTGCCCAACTATCTTCCAAAGTGACTGCACCACTTTACACCCAGCCTGCACCGTATGAGAGCCCTCGTAGCTCTCTGTCCTTGCCAGCACCTGGTACAGTCAGTCTTTTCATTTCAGCCATCCTTGTGGGTGTGTACCGGTGGAAATGATTATTAAACACCCACAGTAACAAGTCCAAGGACTTGGAAATTTGAAGGAGGTCAAGATTACTTCCTTTGTGTGGGAAGGTCAGGAAGGTGCCTAGAGATGTTTTTCTTGTTTAATCCTAAATTTATTTTTCAAGCAGGCTCACATGGCTCACACTTCAACACATATAAAAAGGAACATGGTGAATAAGATGTGTCTCTGATTAAAGCACACGTAGGGCCATCCCTCCCTCTCCATCCCTTCCCCTGCTTTCCAGCCCTGGGCAGCTGTTTTCTCCCGGGGGCAGCCCACCCTGTGGACCAGGTGAGCTCCTGGGCAGGCACCCTGCCATATTCCCATTCTAATGAGTGCATGGGAGCCATCCTGGGCGAGGGGAGGGCAGGCTCATTCTCAGCTTGTAAACGTGTCCCTGGCATTTACAGCCAATATTTGATCTTACGGCCAATATTTGATCTTCTGTCTGGCTCACCGAGGTCCCCATTTCACAGGGTTATTTATGTCTCTTGTCACTTTCCGTTCCTTTGCCCACTTTAGTTAGTTAGTTAGTTATATACAGATTTTTTTTTTTTTTTTTTTTTTTTTTTTTTTTACCAACTTCATTTGGAGCTAGGGTGATGAAAACAAAAAGGCATGACTCATGGGCATCTCAGTGGCAGCTGCGGTGGACTCAGGGACTCTGAGCCGACAGAGTGGTCCTTCTGGGGCTGGCTTTCTGTGGCCAGCAGGGGTGGAACACAGAATTTAGAGCTTTGGGTGCTGGAAGGGCTTTCCCATCTGATTAGGAGGCTGGCTGCCAGTGGAGCAAACTGCCTGGACTGGGGAGGTGAATTGCATGGATTCAAAACTCGCCTCTACCCACTGCCTCATTCTTTGTACCTCAGTTTTCACACCTGTTAAATGGGACCACCATGATGATTCAAGGAAGTCGTTCATATAACGTGCTTAGAGAAACATCTGGCACCCAGTAAGGGTGAGCTGCTATCGTTAACAGCATGGATGACAGCGCTCATAAAATCATAGCCCTAAGGTGACCAACCTTCAGTTTGCTGTGGACTGAGGAGTTCACAGGACATAGGACTTTCAATGCTAAGACTTGGAAAGTCTTGGCAAACTAGGACAAGTTAGTTACCCTACATAGCACTGGATGAGCCCACAGGGTCCCTTCTCTTCACTCTGACAGAAAGTCCAAACAAATCAATATTGATCAGGCATCCATTCATTCAATAAATAGTTACTGACTTCTACTCTATGCCAGGCACTGCTCAAGGTGCTGGGGACACAGGAGAGAATAAAACAATGTCCCTGCTACCCTCAGGGAGCTGATGTTCCAGTGGACAGACAGATAATAAAGAAACAAACAGACATTTGGATGGCAGGTAGCAGTGGCTGCTCACAGGCAGAGGTATGCCCCAGTTAGGAAAAACACCAGGATGGGAGCTTTGAGAAGGATCCTTTAAGGAGGCAAATAGATAAAGGAAGGGAGTGAGCCATGAGAGCATCTGGAAGACAAGGGCTCCAGGCAGGAGCAGCAAGTGCAGAGGCCCTGAGGTGAGAGGGTGCTAGCACTGAAATGCCTGGGAGGCAACAGTCTGAGAGATTTCATCTCAGCCAGCTGCGACCATCTCCACTTGGAAGCCAACACCAGGCATTGTAGGTATATTAGTCCGTTTTTACACTGCTCTAAAGAAATACCCAAGACTGGGCAATTTATAATGGAAAGAGGTGTAATTGACTCACAGTTCTGCATGGCAGGGGGCGCCTCAGGAAACTTACGATCATGGTGGAAGGCAAAGGAGACCCAAGTACCTTCTTCACAAGGTGGCAGGAAAGAGAGCAAAAGTGCAAGGAAACTACCGTTTATAAAACCATCGGAGCTCGTGAGAACTCTCTCACTATCACAAGAACAGCATGGGAGAACTGCACCCATGATCCAGTCACCTCCCACCAGGTCCTTCCCTCAACACGTGGGGATTACAATTCAAGTTGAGATTTGGGTGGGGACACAGAGCCAAACCGTATCAGTAGGGATGCCAGTGAAGATGAGCATCCTCAGCTAGCGGTTACCGGGAAGACAATATGGCGCCACAGAAAGGATTCTAGACACAGAGGTGGAAGACTGGGCCCTCCGCTCGGTGCTGAGTGACCCTAGTCAAGCCACTTAACTCCTCTGCACTGCCCTTTTCTCAAGTTTAAAATGGGGACTCAGAGGGAAGGATCTCACCCTTCAGAGTGAGCCAATGGCCACGGGGCCTGGTTTTTAAATTCCACTTTAGGCCGGGCATGGGGGCTACGCCTGTAATCCCAACACTTTGGGAGGCTGAGACGGGTGGATCACGAGGTCAGGAGTTCGAGACCAGCCTGGCCAACATGGTGAAACCCCGTCTCTACTAAAGATACAAAAAATTAGCCAGGTGTGGTGGTGTGTGTCTGTAATCCCAGCTACTCGGAAGGTGGAGGCAGGGGAACTGCTTGAACCCGGGAGGCAGAGGTTGCAGTGGGCCAAGAAGGTACCATTGCACTCCAGCCTGGGTGACAGGGCGAGACTCAGCCTCAAAAAAAAAAAAAAAAATTCCATTTTAGGGGACAGCCACACAGAAGGAAGGACTGTAGTTCCCCAAGAGCATCTGTCCCTGGCAGCTACCTAGACCCAGGGAGTCTTCCTAAAGCCTCGCAGCTTTCTCAAGTGGGCCCGAGGGTGCCTTGCCAATCTGGACAGTGGGACAGCGAAGTTCAGAGGAAAGCAGCCTCCTTGTTAGCAAGAGGGTGAGAAGTTAAGAGCTTCCTTTGTTGGGGCCTCCTTGTCAGAGAAGAATAAATTGCAATTTCATTCCCCAAAATCTCCTTCAGAGAAAACCTGCAAACAAATATCCCATGGGCTTGATACTGACCGTCTAAATCTAGGATTTGTTAGTATAGCCAAAGCTGCTTTTCTGTGAAAATTCGTAGCTCTGCCTGTGTGTGAAGTGTGTAAGAAGCCTGATTTCCTGGTTTGGTTTTCACAGTGAAATGGAAGCCCTGCCCCTTGTCCATTTGGTTTTCAGACACACAGATCTATTGTCTGTCTGTGGCCTATACCTGGCTCGCCTTAGAGAGGGGAAGTTGAGCCTGGCCAAGTCAATGTGTTGCCCCATGATTCAAGGAGAAGACAGGCTGCTCCACCATCAGCCCATATCCAAGGTACAGCCCCAACTTTGTACCAGAGGCCTCTTGCCTCATGGGTGAAGCTGATTGGACAGAGGGGGCAACTCAATGTCAGCAGCCAATCCATTGGCTGGCTGGCAATCAGTGAGAAAGCTTAGAATGAAGACTTTGCCCAAACAGGATAAGCAAGACCAATAAGATTTTCCTTCTTTGAATTAGGAATGTAGAGGGGATCAGGTGGTTGGCAATAAGATCAGAAAGACCTGAGGTGGAGAGGAAACATGAATATGGGGAAGCCAGGAGCAAGGCAAAGCTATGACCAAGACACTCTGCATAGAGCTCAGGATGTCTGAATGATAGCAAGAGAATACACAAGAAGACATCCAGAGATATAGAAGCAGAGAGTAGCAGAGTCCCACTAGTGCCTGCCCTGGAGAAAAGCATCCTCATGTCCACTGAAGTCTTTGTACCTTCTTGGGAGTTAGGGCTTCCTAGTTCCTTCCTCTGAGAGACGTTATGTCCAGGGTTGCTGCATTTAGCTGGGGAGGGTGTGCAGTGTACATTTTGGGGAGGGGGAATGGCACATAACTGACAGCACCTCCTGCAGCTGTGCAGTGTACAACATCTACAACTGTACATGAGGGTTCTGATCAGGGCTGGCTTCTTGGCATTTGGTGACTGCCAAATATCCACTGTATATTTACTTATTTGTTCATCCAACACATAATTTTGAGGCATGTTCTAACTGCCTGGCACTGTTTAAGGCACTGGGAGTTCATGAGTGAATAAGACAGGTATGATCCCTGTTCTCATGAGGAGAGGCAACAGAAAATAAGGTGATTTCAGAGTGACAACAGCGATTAAGGCAAAATGAAAGAGTGATGTGATAGAGAGTGGCTTGTGGGTGAGAAGGCTGTATTCATTAGGTGGTCAGTGAAGCCCTCTCTAAGAAGAGACATTTGGGCACAGATTTAATGAATGAGCCTAGCATGTAAAAATTGAGGGAACAGTGTTCTGTGGGGGAAACAGCGAGCACAAAGGCTCTGAGGCATGAATTGCCCCCAGACAGGGCCCGATTGTGTAGGGTTCATTCTAATTCTGATGAAAAGCGTGTGGAAGGCATTAAGCATGTATTACAGCCTTGCAATACTTCCAATATTTGAGCAAGCCAGAATAGGCCGTTTTACTTTGCAATGAAAATAGCTAAAATAGCACAGCTTGCTGGAGTCTTAATATTACTCCTCCATTTCTCAGAAAGGTCCATCTTCAGATCAAATAAGGCCACATGGAACCTTCACCCTTGAGTCATGTCAGATTAGCTCCTTGATGAATTACCTTAACTGGATTGGCTTCTAGCCAAAGTTATTTCAAGAAACCACCATGGGAATTCCATATTTACATTTGCTATAAAATGTTTGTCAAGAGAACTATAACTCAAAGCTGGGTGCGGTGGGTCACGCCTGTAATCCTAGCACTTTGGGAGGCCAAGGAGGACAGATCACCTGAGGTCAGGAATTCAAGACTAGCCTGGCCAACATGGTGAAACCCCATCTCTACTAAAAATACAGAAATTAGCCAAGTGTGGTGGCGTGCACCTGTAATCCCAGCTACTCCAGAGGCTAAGGCAGGAGAATCACTTGAACCCGGGAGGCAGAGGTCGCAGTGAGCTGAGATTGTGCCACTGCACTCCAGCCTGGGCAATAAGAGTGAAAACTCTGTCTTATAAAAAATAAAAATAAAGAGACCTGTAACTTCATATCCCTTATATAAAGCCCAACATAAGAATTTACTTTAGAGTTTGGTATCAGAAATAAACTAAGGAAGTGCTGTTTCCTTCTTTCTGTAGTGAGAGAGATGAGACTTCCTGTGTTTCTCTTTTTGACCTCACCACCAGGAAGCTCAGGGCTGAATCAGATGCTTCATCATAGATATTGTTCATTCCTAGGGCTGGCATACTTAACTCCTGTTTTCACTGGACCTAACTTACCATTTCTGTCACACTAATCTTTTTAATTATTATCTAAAGACGCTCTTTGTTGTATGCTGTCTCCGATTCTTTTTTTGGAGAGAGGCGGAGGTGTAAATAAAGACTTTATTCATCCAGGGTGTAAGCGTATGCAAGGTCTAGTTGACCCAGTTCCCAAAGACTTAAGACTTGTAAATTCAAACATACCTAAAGAAAAACAAACACAGATTTCATTTCTTACAATTAGCTTTGGGGTTAGAAATGACAACAAATCTATCTCCTGGAATAGCTAATTATTCTCCCATGCCCTGACGTTCGCGGCTGTTTGTGGGCTGAGACAAGCTCACTTTATTCCTGACACCACCTCCCTGGGTGGTGTCTGTGTCTGTCCTCGCCGAAGGATGTGAGCCTTCTAAAAGAGAGCAGGGACCCAGCGAAGCAGAACAGAAACCGATTTCAATTAAAAAGTCACTTGTGCATGGGCTGACAGCTCACCCGAGCCGCCTCTGACAGCCTCTGGTAACCCGTCATTTTTCCACTTTGCAAGGACGATTATGTTCCTTCAAATGGCAGCATAATTAACGGGGCCTATTACAGCCTCCCACGGCTATGTAGGTTCACTGGCTGTTTCCAGAGCTGGGGTGCGGGCAAGACCTGTCACTGTCCTCTAATGAGCCTTTGCAAGAAAAGGCCACTCAGGCTGCCGGCGGGGCATCGCTCTGAGGAAGTGAGCTGTGGGTGGCATTCCCCTGGCACACCAGGCCACCGGGCTGCCCCTGTGCTGCGGCTTCTCAGTTCTCAACCCTGGGGAAGGGATTTGCACCAGCAATTCCATTATACTCTCAGGGCTGCTATTCTTCTATCTGAAAAATGCCACACACACCAAAAAAAAAATAAATAAATAAAAAAGCAGGCAGGACTTAGGAATAGCCCAGAATGTAAACCATTGGTGCTTATGAATTGAAGCAGAATCATGGTTCTCAGAGTGTGGTCCCTAGATCAACAGTATCCCCTGGGAATCGACAGGAATGCGGCTTCTCAACCGGAACCCGGACCTGCTAAGGGAGAAGGGCAGAGGTGGGGCCCAGCGGTCTGTTCCCATCAGCTCCCCTGGGATTCTGAAGCTCACTCAAGCAGGAGGACCACTGGGGGTCAAGGAGGCAAATAAAGGACTGAGCCGGGTCTCCCGGCTGCCTGCTCTCATTCCTCCTCCCACATGTATTGAGAGGAGAGAGAGAGGGCCGAAGGGTCTGAAGGGAGGGAAATGGAAAGAGAAGATGACTGTCAAAGGACATGGACATGCAGCCGCATTTCAAACCTCCACCAATGGGCTGGGCACTGTGGCTTCTGCCTGGAATCCCAGCACTTTGAGAGGCTGAGGCAGGAGGATCGCTTGAGGCCAGAAGTTCAAGACCAGCCTGGGCAACATGGCCAAACCTTGTTTCTACCAGTAAAGATACAAAAATTAGGTAGGCATGATGGCTCCCGCCTGGAATCCCAGCGCTTTGGGAGGCCAAGGCAGGAAGATCGCTTGAGGCCAGGAGTTTGAGATCAGCCTGGGCAACATAGCAAGACCCCATCTCTACAAAATATAAAACATAAAACCTCCACCGATGGTAAACAGAAGACATAATTAAACAAGAAAATTACTGATTGTACTGAGTGCTACAAAAAAAGAAAAAGAAAAAAGAAGGAAGGAAAAAAGAGGGAGAATAAAAAGAAAAGGTCTGGGAAAGATCACATTTCATTGAGCGGCAGTTGAGTCTCATCTGGGGTGATTGTGCCCCCTCCCAGCCAGGGGGATATTTCTGGTTGTGTGTGTTGGGGGTGCTGGAGGAGAAATGGTGCTACCAGCATCTGGTGGGTAGAGGCCAGGGATGCTGCTAAACAGTCTACAACACCCAAGACAGCCCCACCACAAAGAATGATACAGCCTCAAATGTCACCCGTGTGGAGGCTGAGAAGACCTGCCATGGTATCATCAAGGAAAGCATCTCCAAGGAGATAACATTCGAGCCGAGACCTGAACGGTAAGAACAGACAGTTATGGGTGGAATTATGTCCCCAAGGGAGCTACACTGAGACGTAGCCTCTGTGAATGGAGCCTTATTTGGAAACAAGGTCTTTGCAGATGTGATCGAGGTAAGATGAAGGCATTCGGGTGGGCCCTAATCCTGTATGACTGATGTCTTTATACAAAGAGGACAGAGACGCAGAGACAGGCGCATACAGAGGACAGATGATGGGAAGATCCACAAGAAGCAGGCCACATGAAGACAGAGGCTGAGATCAGAGGTGTCATCTGCAAGCCAGGGACCACCAAGGGTGGCCAGCAACCCCCAGGAGCTAGAAGGGAGGCCTGGAGCAGACCTTCCTCAGAGCCTCCAGAGGGAAACACGCTTGAGTTTGGACTTCTGGCTTCCAGAACTGTGAAACAGATTGCTTTTGTTTGGGATACCTGTTGCAGTGGCCCAAGAAACAATACCAAGACCAACTATGCAAAGAAGGGAGAGAGTCTTCCAGCAGAGGGGTTAGCAAGGGAGTCGGGAAAGGTTTGGGGTGGTAGAAGAGCAGGAAGCAGGCCCCAGTGACCGAGCACACAGTGAAGGGGGCAGGGTGGGGGATGAGGCTTGAGGAGCCAAGGGGCCAGGCCTGGCGAAAGCCCCATGCAGGAGCTGCCCTCTTTCCACCAGGAGGAATGAAACATTCTCAACACCAGAGATGGGGAGGCAAGGCCGAGAGAAACCTGTACAAACTGACCTTGTTAAAATCACTTATATCTTCCTTTAGCTTCTCCATGTATTTTAGTGCCTTTTCCAAAAGAGGCTGCCTCTCTTTATTCAACCTAGTATAAAAACATTTAGGGGTTGCGACATTTTTGGGGGAGGATCCTGTGTCCCATAAAATTTATTAAATCAATTTGTTTTGGCTGGGCATGGCAGCTCATGCCTATAATCCCAGAACCTTGGGAGACCGAGGCAGGTGGATCACCTGAGGTCAGGAGTTCGAGACCAACCTGGCCAACATGATGAAACCCTGTCTCTATTAAAAATACAAAAATTAGATGGGTGTGATGGCACACACCTGTAATTGCAGCTACTCAGGAGGCTGAGACAGGAGAATCACTTGAACCCGGGAGGCGGAGGTTGTAGTGAGCCAAGATCGTGCCACTGCACTCCAACCTGGGTGACAGAGAAAGACTCCAACTCAAAAATAAATAAATAAATAAATAAATAAGGTTGTTTGCTTTTGTCCTGTGAATCTGTCTTATATGCATTTAATTCTCAGGTCCAGCTGACAACCCTAAGGGGCAGAGGTAGAGTTTGCCCCCGCTGCAATGGCTTTCTGGAGAGGACTAGAAGTGGATGTTTCTACTTGTTGGGATCTCCTGGGCTAAAAAGAATAATTTGCAAGTTCATTTCAAAATCTTGTTCTGAGAAACTCAGTAAACAAGCTTCATGCTGAGGGTCTTAGTCTAGCACTTGCCAGCTCAGCCAAAGCTGCTTTTTTAGTGAAAAATCATAGCTTTGCCTACATGGGACGCATGTGGGTAAGAAGCCTGATTTCATGGTTGGGTTTTCATGATGGAATACAAGTCCCAGCCCTTGTCTCTCTGCTACTCTGGTGGAAGCAGGAGAGATGGAGAAGTGAGCAAATCGGGGAGAGAAAATGTTCAAGGTTTACTGGTGCAGGGGATGTGGGGGATTCAGGAGAAGACTGAATCCTTGATGACTCCTGTGAGCAGTAGGGGTGGGGATAAACTTGGAAGACAGTCCACACCCCAGTGCCTGGTGTCTGGGGCAATGCAGGAAAGGTCAAGATTCAGGAAACTCTGAAGAAAGCCACTAGGACCCTCACAGCCCTGACAGTTCATTTACTCCCTGAGGTCTAGGAAACTCAGGCATCCCAGCAGAACCTGGAACCATTTTCAGGGCTAAGGACAAACCCCCAAAAGAGAACCAGTCCCTTTTGCAAGCCAGGGAGGCCACCAAGAGCCTCCACTACCCTGAATTTCACCAGCATCTGACACCAAGCAGACAGCCAGCATAGCTGTCAGCGCTGCAGAAGCCATGGATGAAATCCAAGCCTCTGCTACCATCCGTCATCTCTAATATCTGGAGATTAGGAAGCCCAGGGGGGCTGCGTGTGATTTTCACATTGATTCTGCAACATGATGTGACCCCTGCTGGAGCCAACAATGGTACTAGGGGGCCTTTTAAGAAAAAACGTGAACTTTTCCATTCCCTTCATTGCCCTAAAATCGTATGAACAGGCTCTGGCCCACATTTGAACTTTCCAGAATAAGGCGATTATTGTTTTTCTCTTTTGTTTTTCTTGGTTACCTGCTGCTCGGTCGCTGGGCTGGGCTGTTTTGGAAAATTTGTAGAAGGATTTCTAAGCCCGTTTGTCAGTTCTGATTTGTGATCACAATGTGCTTAGGAGCGAACGTTCCACGCCAGGTGGTCCTCCTTAGCCCAAGCCGGGCAGATGTCCACAGCCCTGCTGGTGCCGAACAAAACCACAAAGCATCTCCCGCAGACCATCAAGCAGGCAACCATTTATCCTCCGGGTCAACTTTAATCTGCACAACTTTCACATCCTTGTCATAAAGGACTTGTCTGAGATCACACAGCAAAACAATGTACATCCCTTCCTTAATTCTAGTCTTTTGTGCTAAGGAGAGAGGAATCCTCTTTCTCCAAGGAAGACATCGATCCTGTTTTAGATGAGTTTGATAATCATGAGAATAGTTCGAAAATGGAATGAGTTGATTTTGAATAAGTGTGCTCTTCCTTGGTAGAAAGCAAGAGGGGAATATGTGGTGTGCTCACGCTGGCTCATACAGCCACGGGAAGTGACTCGCGCACCTCTTCCCAATGCCGTGTAAACTGACATCTCATTGGTAGCTCAAGATCAGTCACACTAAGAGGATTTACAGTACAAGAATTGGCAAATTCTATAAACCAAGGTTCCCTCCACCCAAGAGAGCCAGTTATTCAACATCTATCAGCACTCTCCTAAGAATCATTCATTCATCCATCCATCCATTCATGCATCTGTTCATTCCACAAACCCTAAACAAGCAGCTACTATACACCTGACGCCATGCTGGGCATTGGGTACCAAATAAGTGATGGAGAGTCTGCTTTTAAGAAATGCATTATAGGCCAGTGTGGTGGCCCACGCCTGTAATCCCAACACTTTGGGAGGCCAAGGTGGTCAGATCATGAGATCAGGAGTTCGAGACCAGCCTGGCCAACATAGTGAAACCCCATCTCTACTAAAAATACAAAAAATTAGCCAGGCATGGTGGCAGGCACCTGTAATCCCAGCTACTCGGGAGGCTGAGGCAGGAGAATCGCTTGAATCCAGGAGATGGAGGTTACCGTGAACCGAGATTGCACCATTGCACTGCAGCCCAGGAGACAGTGCAAGACTTCGTCAAGAAAGGAAAGAGGGAAGGAAGGAAGGAAGGAAGGAAGGAAGGAAGGAAGGAAGGAAGGAGAAAGAGAGAGAGAAAAGAAAGGAAAGAGAAAAAAGAGAAAGAAAAAGAAAGAAAGAAAGAAAGAAAGAGAGAGAGAAAGAAAAAATTCATTATATGAGGCAGAGGTCAGGAGTTCAAAACCAGTCTGGCAGACACAGCCAAACCCCATCTCTACTAAAAATACAAAAATTAGCCAGGCATGGTGTTGGGTGCTTGTAATCCCAGCTACTTAGGAGGCTGAGGCAGGAGAATCACTTGAACCCAGGAGGCAGAGGTTGCAATGAGCTGAGATCGCGCCACTGCACTCCAGCCTAAGTGACAGAGTGAGACTCCAAGACTCTGTCTCAAAAAAAAAAAAAAAAAAAAAGGCCAGGCACGGTGGCTCATGCCTGTAATTCCAGCACTTTGGGAGGCCGAGGTGGGTGCATCATGAGGTCGGGAGATCGAGACCATCCTGGCTAGCATGGTGAAACCCCGTCTCTACTAAAAATACAAAAAATTAGCTGGGTGCGATGGCGGGCGCCTGTAGTCCCACCTACTCGGGAGGCTGAGGCAGGAGAATGGCGTGAACCCAGGCGGCGGAGCTTAAAGTGAGCAGAGATCGCGCCACTGCACTCTAGCCTGGGCGACAGAGCGAAACTCTGTCTCCAAAAAAAAAAAAAAAAAAAAAGCATTATATGGAAATATGGAAAGGGGGATAAATACCTACCTCCTCACCTTCATTATTTTAAAATCAATGAAAAGAAGAAAACTAAAACTAGACAACAACAAAGGGAAGATCTGGGAAGAGTCCCATTTTACTGCTGCAGCTGTAGGAACCCATCTGGCTCAGCAAAAGGACTGCGTTTTTACCCTTCTCCTCATCTTTTTTGTTACAGGAAGAAAGAAAATCTTCTTCAGATAGGACACTGGATGGTGATGGAGGCCAAGTGACTGGGGAGGAGGGGACAGGTGTATGTTATTATTTGAGTGTACTAATATTTAGTAAGAATGACGTGCCAGGCACCATCCTCAGTGATCCCTACAACAGCTTATAGGGTCAGCAGAAGAGCATATCACTGTTCACCAACGTATGCCATCCCCATCACCCTACTTCCCCTCCTCCATGGAAGAATGATGCCATTCAACCCTATTGAACTTAGGTGTAACCATGTGACATATTTTGGCCAATGAAATGTGTGCATAAGTGATGTGTTTCATTTGAACTTGAAAGCTTTACAAGACAGGATGTGCTTTGTCTCATCATCTTTGCCCTATGTCAGGAGGCTGGCCATGTTCTAGATTAAAGCTGCTCTGTCAGTCCTGAAGTGAGGATGAAGGGGAGTGAAACTCCCTGCCTCCCTGCAAAGGATATGGGGTAAGAGTGAAAAATAATCCTCTGTTGCATGAACCAAGATTTTAGGGTCGTTTGTTACTGCAGCATAACGTAGCACAGCCTGACTGATGCAAGGTAGCTAATATCCATTTTCTCACAATATAAGTGAGGAAATTGACAAGCAGAGAGGCTTAGTTATTTTCTCCAGCTCACACAGCTGGCAAAGGATAGCAATGAAACTTGAACCCAAGAAGGCCGCTGCTGGAATTCGAGCTGTTAACCACTACCCCTATGGACCAGGGAGGAAGGAGTCAGCTGATACTTCGTTCTAATCCTGATTGACATTTTGGGTCATAGCAAAAACCTAAGACTCATTGTCTGGAATCTCTTTCCCATTCACTCTTCTTAAAACCTATGTTTATTTTTAAAAGAATGTATTCCATATGTTCCTGACCCTCTTTCATTTAAGTCATCCTAACTACATTTGGACAGAGTTGTCTGATAGCCAGGGAAATTCTGGGTTGTAATTTCCTTTTTCTTCAGTAGAGGAGACAATGTGACCCAACCAGGCTCCCAAGGGGAAGGCAGCCTGGGGGTCTGTCACGCACTTCAGCCTAAGAAGAGACAGGAGAAGGTGGAATATTTCCAGAAAAATCCTAAGGAAGCCAGGGTGATAGTGGATGGCAGAGGGTCTCGTTGCTATCACAGGGGCATGGGGAAAATCTAAACTAGATGGCAGTTGAATTTTCACCGGATGCGATCTTTATCCCTGATTATCTCTTTAAAAAGCAAACTGGGGAGTGGGATGCTGATGATTGGAGGAAGGGCATGGAGCTGCAGTTCTCAAATTGGTTGGCTGCAGGATGTGGTGGGCTACACAATGGTCCCTCAAAAGTTGTGTCTACATCCATATCCCTGGAATCTGTGAATGGGATCTTATTTGGAAAAAAGGCGTTTACAGATGCAATTAGGGATCCCAGATGAGATTATTCTGGGTTTTTCAGGTGAGCTCTAAATCCAATGACGTGTCCTTATAAGAGAAAGGGAGACTTAAGATGGAGAAGAGGAGAGGGCTGTGTGAGGACAGAGGCAGAGACTGGAGTGATGCAGCCACAAGCCAATAAGCCAGCAGCCCCCAGAGCCTGGAAGACCTTCCTCTAGAGCCCTTGGAAGAAGCAGCACCCTGCTGACACCTTGATTTTGGCCCAGTGGTACTGATTTTGGACTTTGGGCCTCCAGGACTGTGAGAGAATAAATCTCTGTTATTTTAAGCCACTAAATTTGTGACAATTGGTTACAGACACTCTGGGAAACTAATACACAAGTCCTCTTCTTAAAACTTAACTGAGGATTCTCAAAGAGCTTTTACTTTTATATATACTTTATCTGTTGATATTTATTGTATTTGAAATTAAAACAGGATTTTTTAAAATTATATATTTAAAAATAACAGTTATGTATCTAGTACATGTTGACATAACACAATTTTTTTTTTCAGGACAAATAACTGTGCTTTCCAAAATAAAAGACTTGAGGGGAAGGAAGAGTGGCATGGTTTTACATTTTGTACACTTCTCTAATGTCTGGCTTAGCCAAAGATGGCTGGATTCTCACCTCTGCTTCTGCATTCAATCCCTTGTAAGATGTTTTATTTGGTCCAAGTGTGAAAAAAATCCAGCCACCCACTGATAACTAGCTGGAGGAAGAAGCAGGATTTGAACAATCTTTTCAGATCTGTGGATGCACCATGTAGCCTCTGGAAAACTCCACCGTACACTCGTGAGAGAATGAGAGCCAGAAAGACAATTCCTTTAGTATTAATATAAAAATAGATTTGATCTGGAAGGGGTTCCCTCAGGGGTTCCTTGACCTTACTTTGAGAATCAGTGCCAACGAGGAAGGAAGAGAAAGGAAAGAAAAGAAATCAAGACTTTCTGACCAAAGTAAACCAAGGGAAGAAAACTGCGCTGGTTTTGGCCAAGGTGAAGCCTTTCTCCCGCTCCTGCCATGGCAGAGTGCTGGCTGGAGGGCCGTGGCTGAGAGCTTCATAAACAAGGAGAGGTCTGCTCCTCCAGTGCCAGAGCTCCCAGGCAGCTCCCAGCAGCCCTGCTGGAAAAAGCGCTCAATTCTCATTTTGGCACCAAGGCCATGAGCTGTGTGACTTTCTGCTCACGTGTGGCAGTGCAGCCAGGAGCTGTGGGCCTGGCTGAGACACATCCTGGGTGCTGTCGACGCAGCAGCCCCCAGCTCCCCGATTTCATGAGCTGGCTCCATACAGGGCCTCTACCTCTCAGCACCCTCAATTCCCTCCTCTAAGGCAGAGAAGCCCTCAAGAAAGCCCACTAAGGATACAGGTCACACACATCTCATGGGATAGATTCAACCCTTGATAACATAAAAAAATATACAATATAATGATAATATTAAAAAACAGATAATATTTTACAAATCTATTTTTATATTAATACCAAAGGAACTGTCTTTCTGGCTCTCATTCTCTCACGAGTATATGGCGGAGTTTTCCAGAGGCCACATGGTGCATCCACAGTTATCTGAAAAGATTATTCGAATCCTGCGTCTTCTTCCAGCTACTTATGAGTGGGTGGCTGGATCTGCAATTTTTCATACTTTGACAAAAAAAAAAAAAAATCTTACAAGGGATTGAATGCATAAGCAGAGATGAGAATCCAGCCATCTTTGGTTAAGCCAGACATTAAAGAAGCATTCCTCCAGGGACCTCCCTGCCTGCAGGGGGTCCACACCGGAGGCCCCAGCCCTGCTGCTGCATCTCCGTCCCTCACCATTAAACACCACGTGGCCTGTGTGGGCCGGAGTTAACCAGTCAGGGACGCAGAGCCAGCCTCAAAGCACTGTGCTCCATGACCATTCCATAAACCATCCCCGAGAATCCCAGAACTCATGCCTCACAGCGCCCAGAGCCACTAATGCTGGTGTCATGGCATCCCCCACTCTCCAGAGACCACCCCAAGGGGAGGAGGACAGGGAGCCAGGCTTCTGACGAACCCCACACCCTGTGATCCCACATCCTAAAAACCCATGGGCCATGGCTTTCTGAATGCGCTTTCTCCAATGATTCCATTTACTCCCCCTGCTTCCCCGCTATTGCCTTGCTCCCCACAGAGGCCTGACTTGTTACTGGACCTCCAGGGGAGCTGGACTCCGCTCATCTCAAGTCCTGCTTGCCGAGAGTTCTCCTAGTGGAAAAGGGTCCTTGGTTCTTGTTTTGGCATCAGGATAATAAGCTGTGCAACCGTCTGCAGCCAAGAGTTCCCGGCCGGCTGCTGAGACGTATCCCCGGGTACTGTCCACATGGCAGCCACGAGTTCCCTCAAACATGAGACACTGGGATGACTTTGCCCTTTCTCCTCCACAAGATTTGCCTGAGGGCCTGCAGAAAACACGTGGGGAAGAGCATTAGAAAAAGTGCAGGTTCCACAGGTAGAGGAAATGCTCGGCTTCCGTCTGCGGTTCCCAACACTGCGTTTCACTATGCGTTGTTGTCGGTCATTTTGCTTCTCTGGATAAATTGCCAAGCCATGCTATCTTGGTTTCCTTATCCATAAAGTAAGGGTGATGACAAACCGTCCTTTCTCCCTCCACTTGTAAGAATCGAATGAGATCAACACGTTGAAGTGTTGAGAAAGTCAAGATAGCAGAGAAATGAAAAGCTCCTCCCTCCCTCTGTTCCTTCCAGGAACACGTATTGAGCCCCCAGCACATAAGTGCCAGCGATACCGAGGTGAGAAAGACCTCGTTGGTGCCACCGTCACTTGCAGAGTTTAAATCTTGTGCAAATCACATGCAAATCAACATCTCCCCCAAACCCAGTTCTTCCCCTGGGGCCAGTTGGAATTCTGGAAGTCCTGGCTTCCGGCCGGCTGCCCGAGCCAACTTCACAGCATCTTCACACTGTCATGCTTTGCTGGAACAACCTGCCCATCAAAGCGACACCAAAGATATCACACGATCTTGTAGCTCTGTGCCTATGTCACAGCTTCCTTTGTGACATGGGATTCATGTTCCAAAAGCCAGAATCAAGTTGTGACAGGATTAGAACAGGTCTCAGTGTCCAGATTCCCAACCTCAGTTCTGGGGATGGGGTCTCTCTGGCAAAGGTTGACACAAGAAGGGGAATTAGGCAAGATGGAAATGGGGGCATTATTTCAGGCTGGCTCACCACTCTACTTTCAAATCCAGGATTATCCAGTTCTTAATCCTCTCTGTGCTAAAACCCTTCTCAGGTGCTGAAACTTCAACAGCAAAAACACTAAAGAAGAGAGGAGAAGGGATCTCTAGTTTTCTCAAGTGGTCAGCTTTCCAGATCTCAGGTTGACAGAGTGGGCTTAGATCTGGTAATTCAACATCCCCAGAAGCCCTCCTCAGCCCCAAACCCACCCCTTTCCATCAGATGAGCATGTGGAAGAATTCAACGCAGGCCCTAGTGGAACTGGCCTTGTGGGATCAGAAAATAATTGCAAGGAAATCTGACCTCATGGCGGGGGAAAGCTGACCCTAATGAAAAGTTCTATAGAAAAAGAAAAAAGAAAAGGACCCAGAAAATGCACAGAAGTCAGCCCTACTCATGAATTAGCAATCCTCCACAATGACCCAATAGTTTTCGGAAACAACTACAGTCCTTCCAGAAGCATCTCCTATGTTCCAGGCACTGTTCTAAATGTCTTATGTGTCTCACCTAATTTAGCCCCAGAGCACAGACTTCCCACTACTGCAATCAACAGGGACATGACACAGTGGGACAAGGACCAGGCTAGAGTAGAATTCTCAAAATAAAAAGTTTTGAATCATGCAGAAAGCAGTCAACACATGGGACCAAAGATACAGAGAGTCAATAAAACAGAAGATCCTGAAAGCACAAAGAAAGATTGAGGAATAAGTTAACAGAAATGAGAAGAATGAGAAAGAAGGTGAAAGTTTCTCAACCTCCCAAGTAGAAAAGACATTCTTTTCAAATATGCCTAAAACTGGCTACTTCTGGGGACTCTTAGGCTGCTGTGACCAAGACCAGAAGTTAATTTTCAAAAACATTACAGAACTGGTGGTAGCTAAGAAAGTGGCTCACACTGACATTGTTATTAAATGTAATTGCATCAGAAGGATATTCTTACAGACTTTACCTCCTAAGTACCATTTTAGCAGACATCAGTGGAAAACAGTTTGTTGAGAACTGCAAGGTTGCTTTAATAGAGGTGTTAAAAATGTTTATAAAAAAAGAACTGCAAGGACTAAAGAAAAGGAGAAAGAGTTTTTAAAACCCTTCCCATGTTGGAAAAGTATCTGTGAAAACCAGAATATTTCAGATAAAAATAAATAATGTAAATTAGGATGGGGCACTTTTGGGTCAGGATAGTTGATTGGACATACACATCTAATGTTCCTTCTCAAAATTTTAGCAAAACTACAAAAAAGGGCAGTTTTTTTTGTTTTGGTATTTTAAAAGCTTAAACCTTCAAGGTGACATGAAGAAGGAGAGGAGAGAATTGCAAGAAGATTTTGGAAGGTGAGAGGTGGATGAATGAGTAGTAACTGTCTTAGCAGACTCAAAAAGCCAAATCCTAAACCGGTAGTGGGGAAAGCTGATAACTTAAAGGAAAGTCCATTTCTCATGTGTGATACTAAAAAGCAGGTATTTGCCATTTAAATATACTATTATATCACTGAAAACAGAACATACCTTACACATTAAAATCATCCTAAGAAAGGGACAATGAAGAAGCCTAGCTAAGAGAAAACAAAATCAAGTAGCCAACAAGGAAAGCAAAACCATTATAACAATAAATATAAATAGTCCAAATTCAGCTATAAAGAGGCATAGGGTCTCAAAGTGGATTTTTACAAGAGAAATTGGTATAGAAAGGCTAAAAATATGACAAATAATTTTCAAATTCATATAACAAGAAATAGATTAATAATGTAGTTTGAAAAATAAAATGTTCATCAGGATATAAATTGATTGAAATTGGTATAGAAAGGCTAAAAATATGACAAATAATTTTCAAATTAATATAACAAGAAATAGATTAATAATGTAGTTTGAAAAACAAAATATTCATCAGGATATAAATTGATTATTATTACAAAGTTATAGTAAGTAATGGACTAAAGTTAAGGCATTCATGAACTATAAACTAACAATAGTGTAAAATGAATAGAATAGAAACCTGTATTCTATTAGGGACAAGTTAATAAAGGCAGAGTATATTAAAGATCTGCAAGTCCATGAGTAAAGGAAATTAACAAAAAGTTGAGTACATAGAACTTACAGTTTTGACAAACCTATACCATACAAACAGGAATTAGGCCCCTGTCTTAGTTCATTCAGGCTACTATCACAAAATACCATAGACTGGGTGGCTTATAAGTAACAGGAATTTCTCTCGCACAGTCCTGGAGGATGGGGAGTTCAGGATCGAGGTGCTGGCAGATTTGGTGTTTGGTGAGGATCCACTCTCTGGTTAACAATGGCACCTTCTCGCTGTGTCCTTGTGTGGGGGGAGGAAGAAAGCAGCTCTTCTGGGTCTCTTTTATAAGGACACTGATCCCATTCATGAGGGCTCCGCTTTCATGATCTAACCATGTCCCAGAGCTCCCACCTCCTAATAGCACATTGATCATTAGATTAAGCATTTGAATTTTGGGGAGACACAAATATCCAAACCATAGCAACCTCCTTTTGAGTGCTCATAGTTCTTGCATAAAAATTACCCACAAAACAGGTGCCTGTCATTCCAGCTACTCGGGAGGCTGAGGCAGGAGAATCGGTTGAACCCAGGAGGTGGAAGTTGGAGTGAGCTGAGATCACACCATTGTACTCCAGCCTGGGGAACAAGAGTGAAATTCTGTCTCAAAAAAAAAAAACTTACCCACAAAAACTCAATTTATTTTCACAGAAGCAAAATATATATGTATACCAATATTCAGTGCAACCTTCTCTATAAAAGTAAATACTTGAAAACAAGCTGCATGGTTTCATAATTCATGACACAGCAACATGATGAAATATTACAGGGTCATTAGGGTCATCATGAGGACCAGGTGGAAATGGGAAAATGTTTGATAGGCCAAGCTAAAATGTACCAATACATTTTATGTACACATTTATTTTATAATAAGTAAAAGAAAATGTCAAAAAATAAAATTAGCTGTATACAGGATGACCAGATTATTATTGCTTTATTAGATTAATGTTATTGTTATATTGTTTTATACACACACACATATATAAAATATATATATTAAAATTGTGACTTATAAAATAAGTCAAAATAAAACAAAACTCCAAGGGAAAGAAAAAAGGACTCTTTTACTTCTCTTTTACTTGACATCTTACCTTCTCTCAGTGGTTTTTTAAATATTTTATAAACCCTGGGTAGTTAAGGTTTTGGTACTAAGGGACGATCTGAATTTTATCAACAGGTCAAAACTTGTTGATAATTCTTCCTTTGGGACAGAAATGAAGACATGATTTACTAGATGCCAAACAAAGTGGCCCAAAGATGGGAGACCTATTTCCTTCAATCCAGGAAACCAAGTAGCTGGCCTGGTCCCTGCATCCCTCTGTGTGTGTGTGTGTGTGTGTGTGTGAATGCGTGCATGCACGTGTGTGCTTGTGTGTGCATGAACGTGCAGGAAAGGGGGTCCATTTCTAAGTATCCGCAGCTCTGGTTGCAGTCTCTTGTTCATGCCCCACCTAAGCAGGTCATTTGGGGTTTTATATGGCAGACTCTGGAGAGTTTGATGCACAGGAAGAAGGCTCCCTAGAACTTTTGAACTGTGGAAAGAGATTTCCACTTTGCAGTGAAGCCTTAATTTAAAAAACATGTTACTTCTGGAAAAGGAGGCTGGTGGATATGTTGACATTTTCTTACAAAGCTGTGTTCTCCACAGACAGTAAAGAGGTCGAGGGGTAAGAGAAAGAGAAGAAACAAATGTTTGGCGCCCACCGTTTTTTGGAACGATGTTCAAAACCCATTCTACATTCTTGTGAAAAATCTGCAATTCTGACAAATCTTCAACCTTTTTGAAGGTGAACCAGGTTTTTGTAAACAGCCTAAAGTAATTCTGAGCTCAGTGAGGTGAATAAACGTGGTAATTTATCTTGTTAATGATGTCATTATTAAAGCAGGTATAGCTCAATAAGATTGATTTCCATGTGTAATTTACAGGCTGCCTTGAAAAGGAATTTATAAAGATGATATTAATAGCTGGGTCATTGCTAGAATAAGTGTAATACACTCCAAGGTCATTACTTTGAAGAAAAACACTTGTTTGAGCTAAAAGCTTTCATACATTGTTTTTAAAGTTTGGTTTTATTATTTTACAGGTTCTTTCACTCTTTTAAAAATGGGAAAAAATCGCTATTGGTTTTTCTCTGATTATAAAAGTGTACATGGAAATAATACATTGAAAAAATACAGAAGGGGACAAAGAAGAAAATGTTACACATAATTATGTTTCAGAGATCTTCATGGTTAAAATGTTGATGTGCGCCACTCCGTTTTTTAAAAAATTTACAGACTTTTTAATGAGAGGTAGATCTTAGAAGAGACTTTATTTCCAAAGATTTCTTTCTTCTTTATTGTAGCATGTAATGAATGGAGTGAGTAAAGATTTTTCTTCTCAGCGAAAACAAATCTTATTTTTATTTTCAAATATCATTTTTAACTCGCCTTTAAGAAACAATGTCTAGGCCGGGCGTGGTGGCTCGTGCCTGTAATCCCAGCACTTTGGGAGGCCGAGGCGGGCAGATCACAAGGTCAGGAGTTTGAGACCAGCCTGGCCAGCATGGTGAAACCCCGCCTCTAATAAAAATACAAAAATTAGCCAGGCATGGTGGCAGGCGCCTGTAATCCCAGCTACTCGGGAGGCTGGGGCAGGAGAATTGCTTGAACCTGGGAGGCAGAGGTTGCAGTGAGCTGAGATCACACCACTGCACTCCAGCCTGGGTGACAGAGCAAAACTCCATCTCAAAAAGAAAAGAAAAGAAAAGGAAAGGAACAATGTCTTTATGCCTCAGTGTGCCAGTAGAATTGTCTGTCTTTGTTTATTCATTATTAGATAATGCATTATCAGATGTTGGAAGGTGATTCTTTGGTATTTATTTTGAAATTATTCATTAAGATGGAAGTACTTTTATAATAGTTTATATGAACATAGATTCTTTTTGATAGACAACTCGCACATAATATTGAATCTTTCTGACAGTGTTGGGTATATTTTCTCTTATAATTACTGTTTTTTGCCATAACCTTTAAAGAGCAGATGGTATCATTCCCTTAGGAAGATATGTGTTATCACTTACATAACCCATCACCTACTGCTGTACATTTTAAGTTGTTTTCCTTTTTGGCACATTCATAGAAACAAAACTTTATCAAACATACAAACTTTATCAAGCTCGATACTACAGCAGCCTCCGCTCGAGTTTCACCATGTTGGCCAGGCTAGTCTCGAACTCCTGGCCTCAAGTGAGTTGCCCTCCTCGGCCTCCCAAAGTGCTGAGATTACAGGTGTGAACCACTGCACCCAGCCTGAGTAATACATTAATTTCTTTGGGTCATTACTGGTAGTTGAGCCAATAGCCTTGTGCTGGAAATAAACCAAATGTCCATCAACTGGTGACCAGATAAACAAAATATAATGTGTTAGTCCATTCTCGCACTTCTATAAAGAAATACCTGAGACTGGGTAATTTGTAAAGAAAAGGGATTTCATTGGCTCACAGTTCTGCAGACTGAACAGGAAGCATGGCTGGGGGGCCTCAGGAAACTTACAATCATGGAGGAAGGTGAGGGGGAAGCAGGCACCTAAATGGCTGGAGCAGGAGGAAGGAGAGCGAGGCTGGGTGCTACACACTTTTAAACAACCAGATCTTGCAGTAATTCACTATCACAAAAACGGCACCAAAGGGGAAATCTGCCCCCATGATCCAATGACTTCCCACCAGGCCCCACCTCTAATACTGGAAATTACAATTTGATATGAGATTTGGGCAGGGACATAGACCCAAACCATATCATGTGATCTTTTTGTACAATGGAATACTATGCAGCAGTGAAAAGGAACAAACTACTGATACACACAACAATAACATAGGCAAGCCTCAAAAACATGCTAAGGGGAAGAAATCAGACATATAAGACTACATATTATATGGCTCCACTGATATGGAACTTCTGGAAAAGGCAAAACTATAGATAGAGAAAGCTGGCCAATGGCTGTTTTTTGCCTGGGGTAGGAAGTGGGGATTGACTGTAAAATCATGAAGGAACTTTCTGGGGTAATTAAAATTTTGAAAACTGGATTGCAGTGATGGTTGCATAGTTGTATAAATTTTCTAAAATTCACTTTGTAAAACTACACATTCTCTAAAACTACACTTAAAATGGGTGAATTCTGTGGTTTGTCAATTACTCCTCAATAGAGCTATTTAAAATTTTTACAAAGTGAAACAAAAAACTTTGTGAATTCTCATACATGCTCAGACAGCTACCTTGGACAATGGTTGAACAGTTTCTTGTGAAGTTGAGTGTATGCCTACCATACAACCCAGCAATTCCAGGTCTGGGTGTTTATGTAGAGACGTGAAGACATACAAATCCACACAAAGCCCTGTACACAGCAATTTTATTCGTAATTGCCTAAAACTGGAGACAACCCAAATGTTCATCAACAAGTGGATGGATAAACAAACTAATTACGGCATGTCCATACAATGGAATAGTACTCAGCAACCGAAAAAAAAACAAACGATTGACACACACAATCATGTAGTTAAATCTCAGAATAATTATGCTGAGTGAAAGGAGCCAGACAAAAAAAGAGCGCATAAGCCCACACACGGCGGCTCACACCTATAATCCCAGCACTTTGGGAGGCAGAGGCGGGAGGATTGCTGAGCCCAGGAGTTCGAGACAGTCTAAGCAACACAGTGAGACCCCATCTCTTCAAAAAAAAAAAATTAGCCAGGTACGGTGGCACACACTCATGGTCCCAGCTACTTGGGAGGCGGAAGTGGGAGGTCACCTCGCAGAAGGTCGAGGCTGCAGTGAGTCATGATCATGCCACTGCACTCCAGCCTGGGCAACAGAGCAAGACCCTGTCTCAAAAAAAAGAAAAAAGAGTGCATGTTTTACACATGTAGAATTTCTATGAAGCTCTAGACAGAAAAATCTAATGCACAGATAGAAAGCAAAGCAGTAGGAGGGGTGCAGTGGCTCACACCTGTAATCCCAGCACTTTGGGAAGCCAAGGCGGGTGGATCGTCTGAGGTCAGGAGTTCGAGACGCAGCCTGGCCAATATGGTGAAACCCCATATCTACTAAAAATACAAAATTAGCCAGGTGTGGTGGCGGACACCTGTAGTCCCAGCTACTGGGGAGGCTGAGACAGGAGAATTGCTTGAACCCAGGAGGCAGAGGCTACAGTGAGCCAAGATCACACCACTGCACTCCAACCTAAGCAAGACAGAGCAAGACTGTCTCAGAAAAAAAAAAAAAAAAAAGCAAGCAAAGCAGTGGCTGTCAAGGCTGGGGGTGGGCGGGGAGCTGGCTGGAAATAATACCTACTGATTGGGGAGGTTGAGATATTTGGAATCTTGATCATGGCGGTGGTTAGCTGGGTGTATGTGCATTTGTCATAACTCATTCAACTGTACACATCAAACCGGTACATTTTATTATGTGTAAGTTACATTTTAATAAAAAATGATTAAAATTTTAAAAATGATTAAAGCATGAAATTTCAATTCTGAATCCATAACAAAATCTACCCCCTCCAAATTCTTATTATTTGTTAAGTGCAGAATTGAACAGATGTCCACCTTTCCACAGCGGAGAATTTATTTGGAGATTTTTAAAATGCAATCACAGAACAGGAGCCATCTTCCAGGATTTTATTTTCCCCTGTCCCCTGCTGCTTGTCTAAAACTTTTCCCAGGCAGGCTAAATCCACTGGAGAAATGACCCTAAAAACCCCAGTCCCTTGGGTCTTCTGCAAGAAGAAACACTTCTGAAAACACACACAGTTTGGTTCAAAGTGGCTACTGAGTTTCAGTGCGGAACCTGCTGTTCTTAGAGCATTCAAAATCTCCCTTGTTGAATCCTCAGCGGTTGGGCTCAATAGCTTCATCATCCTTTGAAGATGAAAAAGAATAAGGAGTCTGGGAAAGCCAGGTGAAGCCGGCAAGGTGATCGCTGGGAATCTAAGCCCACGGAAAAGCTGAATTCAGGAGACACGACTTTCCACATTCTGTGTGTCATCCCAGAGTCTGAGAGGCAAGTTAGGGTCTTGCTCTTGAGTCTGTGGGTGGTGACATGCAGGAGAAAGGCTCAGCAGGAGGTTTGGGAGTGAAAACGGACTTGGCTAGCTGGAAACTGGAACTGCACCCACTGGCCTGGGTTAGGAAGTCACTGAAGACAACGGATTTCTGGCCCCCACCTGGAGTGGGTGTTTCCGTGGGGGGGGGTGTGTTCTGCATGGGAACATTCCACAATAAGGTGGCATTCCATAACTTGGCAGGACAGAGGCCACTTCTCTCGAGCCTCCTGAGCAAAGCCCTGGGGAGACAGGGTTTCGGGTCAGGCCGCAACTGTTCTTTTCCAGCCAGTAAGAAAGCAAGCTAGGAAATGACTTCTTCAGGGCCCTGCCGTCTCCTGGGGTAGCTCCCTCGGGTGCTTGATCAGGAGACCTGAAGACGAAGGTTTGGGTTTCAAAGCAGCCGCATCACTGAGTGTAAATCTGACGCCTTTGCCTCTAAGTCAGGTTATAGCACTCAGATTAATTAGCGAGGGTCTGCCCTGGTATCTTGCAAAATGTACACCCTAAGATATTCGTGTTAAAGAAATTCCAGGCCGGGCACAGTGGCTCATGCCTGTAATCCCAGCACTTTGAGAGGCCAAGGCGGGTGAATCACCTAAGGTCAGGAGTTCGAGACCAGCCTGGTCAACATAGTGAAACCCTGTCTCTACTAAAAATACAAAAATTAGCTGGGCATGGTGGTGTACCTGTAATCCCAGCTACTCAGGAGGCTGAGGCAGGAGAATCACTTGAACCCAGGAGGCGGAGGTTGCAGTGAGCCAAGATTGGGCCACTGCACTCCAGCCTGGGTGACAGAGTGAGACTCCAGGTAACAATGCTTCAAGCAGCGTAAAACATACAGCTTTATTGTTAGCTGGGTCAGGGCCAGTAATCAGATTCATAGCTCCTCCTCCCCGGCAAAGGGCCAGAGGCTGGCCTGGGGTTGGGAGAGGAGCTGCAGGTATCTCCTTCTCTATTTTGCTCCCCATTTCAACTACTCAGGGCTCCTTCTACTCCTTACAGAATAATACCCAAACCCCATGGCCTTCAGTCTGGTTATGTCTGCCAAATAATGAACCACTCCAAACTTGGTAGTAGTTCATGGAATTAAAGGTCATGGTGAGGGTAGCTTATCTCTGCTTCATGATGTCTGCAGCTCAGGTCTGAAATAATCCGAAACAATCTGAAGTTTTCAGATCTGAAATCTAAAATAATACTCACTCACTCACACATCTAGGAGCTGATGCCGCTTATTGGCTAGAACCTCAGCCGGACTTATCAGCTGGAGCACTTACACGTGGCCTCTCCACGTGGCTGCTTGGGCTTCCTTACAGCATGGTGGCTGGTTTCCAAGACCAACCATCCAAGGAGAGCAGAGGGAGCCCTGGAGAGTTGAAATAGGGAGTAAAATAGAGAAGGGGGTACCTGCAGCTCCTCTCCCAACCCTAGGCCAACCTCTGGCCCCTCTCCTGGGGAGATGGAGCTGTGGATCTGATTACTAGCCTGATCCAGCTAACAATAAAGCTTTGTGTTAATTCTTCTTCTGATATCAATTCTGGGTGCACAGCTCCTCTGGGACACTTGTGGACAGGAGAGATAATGGGTGGGGCATGATCCAGGCATTTGTGGTTGTAATTCCATCTAACAACACAGAAGTCTTCACCCCTTATCAAGCAATACTGTCAGGGTGTGTTTCTCAGGATAAAGGATGGCTTTACTGATTTAATGGGGGAGGGGACAATCCAAGAGGGGAGGACATGATTTAAAAGGCTATTGCTATATCCAACTGAGAGATGAAGAATTTGCAAACCTTAGCAGCGTTAGGTCCAAAAAATATTTGGGAAATAGCACTGGCAGAGCTCGGGTATCGACTGGATATGGAGGAGGACGCCGACATTTCTGGCTTGGGTAAGTGGATGGTGAGGCCATGAACTGAAACTGAAGTTTAGGGAGGCGGATGGTGATGGGAGTTTGTTCAGGGATAGGTTCAGTTTGATGTGTTTCTGGGCAGCCAGCCAGGCAGGAATGTCGTGTGTGTGTGTGTCTATCTGTTTGGGTGGGTGAGATTCTCCATCTGGGGAGGGAGGGAGTCAGATATCGCTATGGTAGTCAGAAGCACACAGGTCACTGTTTAACAGAATACATCAAATGTGTGAAGAAATGTAAGGGCCAATTTCTAGGGTGGTTCAGCCCCTCCAGAGGCTGTGAGTACAATTAGGAAAGTCAGAAGTTGGGAGGGGAACGAACAAAACAAACTGTACTTGATTGACTGGGGCAGATAGATTGCAAAAATGACCCCAGTTCTCACCCCGCCCTATATCTACACTCCTTTGCAAAGTGACTTTGCAGCTTCTCCCTTTAGGAGGCAGAGTCTATTTCTTGCCTTGGGCCCAGCTATGTGACTTGTTTTGGCCAATGGGATATGGGAGAGGTGGTGGTAGGCCAGTTCTGAGCCTTGGGTGCCTGCCTGTGCCATGAGAACAAGCTCCCATGGAGAAGAGACCCCATGGAACTGAGTTGTCACAGCTGAGGCCAGGCTGAACCAACCAGCCCCCAGCTGACTCACCAGCTGCCCATAGAAGCACGGAGGTCAGCTGAACCCAGCCCCATCAGCAGAACTTCCCAGCCAACCAATAGACTCATGAGTAAGAATAAGTGGCCATTGCTATAAGCCATTATGTATTGGGATGTTTTGTTACACAGCATGTGTAACTGATACACTGGCCTTGGGAAATAAGTTGGGGAGATCTGTACCATGTAGCTCGTGGACTTGGAAATGTTATACACAAAATGAAGAAGACAGATAGGTACAAAAGAAGTCACCATTCTGTCCTCACTGCCTCTATGTACACTCCCAGAACTTGGTGATATCGTCTATTTCTTTGTACCAATCTCTTTCCCTGGGTCCCAGACTGAAAGGAAAACATCATAGAAATGGCTAGTAGGGTTTCTCAGCCTGGGCACTGCTGAAATTTGGGCTGGATCGCCTTTTGCTATGGGGCTGAGCCTCAGCAGCATTGCTGGCCTCTACCCATCAGATGCCAGGAGAGCTCCCTCACCCAGCTGTGACACCCAAACATGTCTCCAGCCACTGACAAATGTCTCCTGAGGAGACAAAACAAACAAACAAACAAACAAACAACTGAAAACAGCTGGGATAAAGGATTTTAGAAAAACCATCAAGCCAGCCCTCATAGAACAAACAGGCAAACCAAGACTCCAAGACAATATATGGCTGATATGGCTGCTATAAGAGCTGTCACTCACTCACTTGTTTATTCATTCATTCCCAAACAATCACTCAGGCCCACTAGGTGCTGGAAATTCCAGGCCCTGTCCCCAGGAACTCATAATCTAGTGGGACACAAGGAAACAAACAAGTGTAAGCCCTGGGAAGTCAGAGAAAACATGTAATGCAGATAAGCAGGAGGCATTCAGGGTGACTTCCTGGAGAAGGCAGCTTTTCAGCTGAATTTAATTGCTGAGTCAAACATCTCTAGGATAAAAAAGGGGCTGTTTGGGGAATATGGGAAGATAGAATACATAACAGGTTCTACAGGTAATTGGGAATAATCAGTGTGTGGGGGGCGAGGCTGCAGACCGGAACATGCATCTTACGAGAAGCAGGACTCATTTTCCAGGAGTTGTGGCCATCCAGCCACTCCCTGATCACACACGTTCACACATCACTTCCCACAAATCTGCCATGAGACAGAAAGCAGACATGGGCTCTAAGTCTCTGCCACAGAGCTGGAGCCAGGCCCGAGGGAGGCTCTAGCCAGCCAGCACGGTTCACGCAGAGGACTGAGGGGAAACAAGGCTCCACTGTGGGCCCCGACACATAGGAAGGCCCAGCCCAGCCGCTCCTAAGGGCTGGCACACGGCTGCATCTGAGAAGACGAGAAAAGCAACATTGTGGACTGGCTGGGCAGGAGGGGGCTCTGGGCGCCTCACATTCCTGCCTTTGGGCTCCCTTGATCCAAAAGAACCATCGTGCTCAAAAAGAGAATTTGAAATCCTTCCACCCGGCCCTCTATCTTGAGGCAGGTAAACGGAAATACCAACCATTCAGCAAATATTGACCAAGGGCTGCGTACGCAAGGCTGTGCATGAGGTGTGGTGGTGAATAGGGTCTCAGAGTTTAGTGGCAAGCAGGTTGATAGTGCCAGGCATTTGACAGACACGTCCAGAAAACACCGAATGTGCATCTATTATGTGCCAGGCACTGTTTTAGGGATAGGACATTGACAGAAGCTTTTCCTGGTATCATGACACTTACATTCCAGCCACGGGGACAGGCATTAAAGCAGTAAATAAATAAACAAAAACAGTATTAGATAAGTGCCCCGGGAAGATAATAAATTGGGATAATGAGATAGAAGGGACTTGAATGGAAGAGCAGCTTTGGGGAGATGGCCGCAGACAGCCTCTCTGATCAGGCGACAGGTGGTCTGAGGCCGGCCTCGGCTTATTGAGCGTGGACCAGTAGGTGCCAGGCACTGGAATACATCAGTGAATGAAATTGACAAAGATCCCCATTCTCATGGAACCAACAGGGAACCAGGAGTGAAAAGAGCTGAGCAATAAACAATCCTCTAATAAATGCATTCTCTTAAGTGTTAGAAGGTAACAAACTGCAATGCAAACAAGAAACGGTGGGGCAGGGAGAAAGCAACTGGAGTGCTGAGGCTGAGGAGGTGGAAGAGGCAGAGCGGGGGCTGCTTAGATGAAGCCCCCCCACCCCGCCCATGATGTCTGGGTAAAGATGCAAAGGCCAAAGTCACACCAGTATCTGGAGAAGGGTGTCTCAGGCCAGCAATACAAGCAACACAAAGAAGATAATTTCTTACATATTTGTTACATATGCTATTGCAAAATATAGTAATTATAATTGAATACAATGTTTGTTTTATAGTAAAAATCTACTATTGAGAAGAACGGAATTCTTTTTGGGAGCTCAGGAATAATATTTTGCTGAATGGGAGTTTAAAGCTAGTATCCCGTGTCATCAAATGTTCACACAAAATCCATTCTTAGGTCATGGCCTATTGCGTATATAACAAACTGTCTTCGGCACTAAGCTGAATCAGGGATGCTTGTCACACAGCAGCAGATAACAGGAAAGCCTGACCAAGTTCCGTGCCTGGCCCAGAAACTCCCCCACACCCAGCTCCTTCCACACACACACAGAATCACCTCGTATTTTCAGGTCAAATATCCTTGACTTCTTTTGTTTTGAGGACTCTCCCTTCCAATCTACTGCAGCAACTCTTTCCTGAGCCCACATACTGGACCTTCTCAGTATCCAAACCTGGCCCAGCTCTGAAATCTTAGACTGGTGTCCCACCCCAGATGACCACAGCTTCTGCCTCTCTGTTCCCTGCATTGCTTCAGTTTCTTCCTTTTCTGACTCTTGCTCTGTCCGCTTCAGAGGCCCTTACAGCCCCAGCAACCCATCTGCTGTTGGCTGTACTTTGTAAACCTCTCTTGTTCGCACCTTCCTTTTTCATTTCCACCATCCCTCCCTTGGAACAAGCTTTCCTCATTTCTCCCCAGGGTAATTGCAATAGCATCCCTCTTGGTCTCCATCTCTTGCAGTCCAGCTTTCTAACAGTCGTGAATGTGACCTTCTAAGGCATAAATGTGGATCACACACATACACACAGCAAAAATGTACAAACACCAGTTGCATCTCGAAGTTCCTTCCTAAGGGGTCCTTCTTAGGAAGACTTCTCCAATATTACCAAGAGGCATTAGAATCTCCTTAGCAGAGTTGCCAACACATCCTGATGAAATTGATTTGTCCTTGCTGTTTACTTTTGTGTCCCCCTCCATCACCCAGACTATGAATAACTGAGCACAAAATGATTGCCTCGTCCACCGGCAGCCTAGTGCGGCACCCAGCATAGGGCAGACTTATCCAAAGGAGCCCACCAGCCACATCCAGCCTGTGCTACTGCCTGCTTTGCATGGCCCGTGAGCTAAGGATGGATTTTGCATGAACGTCAGATGACACTAACTTTAAATTCCCATTCAGCAAAATGTTAATCCTCAGCTCCCCAAAATAATTCCATTCTTCTCAATAGGAGACTTTGACTGTAAAACATCGTATTCAATTATAATGACTATATTTTGAATTTTGTCAATAAACATTTGGTGGCAATTTGTTCTACCTCATGTTATATGGGTCTATATATTATGCCTGATTTTGTCTCCTGGCTCTCCAGGTCTAAAATATTACTTGACCCTTTACAAAACAAGTTTGCTGATCGTATTGCGAGATCTACAATCTCAAGTGCTGCCTTGACATCTCGGAGCCTCGCAGGACCCCAAAGTTCTGACCATGGATTCCCTTGCTCTCACCAGAAATGCTCCCCCCATCTAGCAGGAAAGGCCCCCACACACCCACTCAGTCCTCAGCCTAGCAGGCGTCACCCCCCTGCCAGCACGTGACATTATTCAAACAAGCCCATCACATCCTCCCACAGAACCAAGGGTCACCCCATGCTCTTGTTACTACTAAGCCTGCCTCCCGTGGCCCCTGTGGGTTCCCTGTGCTCTCCACTGCAACCCCGAGTGGCATGAGGTGTGCACCTTCTCCAGGCTATGAGTATATGCAATCAACAAACTGCTGCCAGCCTCATCTGTCCAGCGTTGGGCACTGCAGCTGTCTCATGCTATGTAAGGTAGGGCCTTCATCAGTGTGGTGAATAAGAGGTGATCAGAACACTGACCCCTGGCCTAACTGAATGAATGAGTGAATCTGGCTGATTCCAAAACCTGTTCAATTTCCCTTGGCCATCTTTCCTCCCTGCCCCACCCCCAGCCCAGCCTACAGCCTCCTCATCCCCGTCCTCCCCCAGGCTGGTCCCCTGAGCACACGGCCTCGCCTGTGCATTCCTCCTGCCTGGCAGAATAAACCACCGCATCCTGCCAGCTCACTCTTAACATCTTGAAAGCTTGGCTCAGGCCCCTCCTTGGCCAGGCCCCTTGATTCAGGAAAAAGAAGTGACTTGTTGAATGTTTTGAGGCTGGAAGACTTCGACGGCGGGTCTGTCTGCATGCGGCATCAATAGCCGTCATGCTCTTAGAAAAGCCCTGTATGAGAAGGTAGGCTGGGAGATGCTGTTGAAGTCAAGGCTGCCAGCTTCCTTCTTTTGAGAAGCCTGATGGGTTTACATGACACCTGAGAAAATAAAGTAGGCGCTGTGCCGGTGGCGTGTTGATAAAGTAATCCGGAGGCAAAAAAAAATCCGTGAGTATGCTTGAATCATGGGGACAGAACATTGGACCCTTTGTGAGTCTTTACAGCCCAGCAGCCAACTCAAAAGCAACAAACAGAAACCTCTCTCCACCTTCACTCGGCCTGAGAAAACCCAGTCAACCGCCGTGTTTATTCTGGAGCCCAGGCTGAAGGGACTGTTGTCTGAGACTCTGGGAATGTGGGCGCCAATCAACCATCTCTCAGTCTCCCTGAAAGAGACAGGGCTACTCCGCACGCAGCCAGAAAGGAGCACGGAGTGTTGTGCATTTGTGTCGATAGGGCCAGGGGAGGAGAAAATGATGGGCAGGTACCTGAATCACAGGGAGAGCCTGGGCATGCAGGGGCGTGGGAGTGGGTGAAAGCAGGTGCGAGAGGGATGGCGAGAGACCTCTCTGTTCTTGCCCTCCAATGCATCTTAGGTGCTAGGCTGTTGTCTGTGAGAGGGGTTGACCAGATGGCCCTAGTTTGGGGGTTCCATGGGGAGAGGCCAGGCCGGTATTGGCCGCAGGTGGCTTGGGCATGGTAGGCCGGGGCCTAACACAGAAAGGAGTGAGTCGGGGGAGCATGGGCTTGATCCCGTGTGGACAGAGGAGTCAAAGGCTGGGCAGAAGACTCTTCCATGGCCACAGAGTAGGCAGGCCCCTTTGCAGTGTGGCTTAGCTGCTGCTCCCTCCCAGAGTCTATTCTCTACTTCCTGGAATCTGGGCTGGCCATGTGACTTGTTTTGACCAATAGGATGCAGTGGAAGTGACATCATCTTAGAGCCCAGGCCTGAAGAGTCTGCAGCTTCCCATCTTCTTGCAATTGCACCCTGAGGCCTCCATGCCAGGAAATCAGTCCAGCCGACTGGAGGGTGGGAGACCACACTGGGGAGACCAAGGCCAGCACCAGCCACCCATCAGGGCCTCCAGTGGGGCCATCTCGGATCTTCCAGCCCCAGGATTGTTGGCTGAAGACAGACACTTGAGTGAACCCAAGCGGAACCAGCACAGGAACCTCTGAGCCAATCCACAAAAGCACCAGCGATTCATTCTTTGAACTCTCTAGGTGTATGGAGTGGCCTGTTACCCAGGTCTAGGTAACTGACACTGGCAGACAGATCATCAGAGAGTGATACACATTTAACCCAATATATCCAAGATAGCGTCTGTTTCACTAGACAATCCATGTTGAAAAGGTTGATGGCGTATTTTGCTCTTTTTTCGTACTAAGTCTGCCAAATCCAGTGTGTATTTTATACTTTAGCTCATCTCAATTCCAACAGGACACATTTCAAATGCTCAGCTGTCACTTGTGAATAGCAGCTGCTGTCCGGGAAAGACAGTTCTAGGTTGATGCGATCTGGAGGACGACTTGGAAGGACAGATTAGAGACAGGGTGAGGAGGTGGTGAGTTCCGGGAGAGGCTCAGACAGATGATAAGGCCTGAGCTATGTCCTATGGAATGGAAAGAAGGTGATGGGTTCCAAGGACATTCTGGAGATGGAAGTCCATGGTTACAATGCGTTGAACGATGGCCTCCCAAAAATATGTCCACCCAGACACTGTGACTGTGATCTTATTTGGGAAAAAGGTCTCTGCTGATGTTATTAAGGATCTCGAGCTGTGACTATCCTGAATGATCTGAGCGGCCCCTAATCCCAGTGACAACTGTCCTTATCAAGAGAGGAGAGAAGCCAGGCACCGTGGCTCACGCCTGGCACTCCCAGCACTTTGGGAGGCCAAGGCAGGAGGTTCTCTTGAGCCCAAGAGTTACAGACCAGCCTGGGCAATACAGTGAGACCCCACCTCTACTAAAAAAAAAATTAGCCAGGTGTGGTGGCACGCACCTGTAGTCCCAGCTACTTGGAAGGCCAAGGTGGGAGGATCTCTTGAGCCTGGAAAGTTAAGGCTGCAGTGAGCCGTGGTTACTCCACTGCACTTCGGTTTGGGTGACAGAGTGAGACCTCATCACAAAAGAAAAAAAAAAAGAAAGAAAAGAAAGAGGAGGAGACACAGAGACACAGAGGAGGAGGCTGTGGGAGGGCAGAGGCAGAGACCAGAGCAATGCAGCCACAGCCAAGGAAGCTGGAACCTTTAGAAGCTGGAAGGGGCAGAGGAAGGACCCTCCTCCTAAAGCCCCTGGAGGGAGTGCAGCCCTGCAGACACCTTGCTTGTGGACCTCCAGCCTCCAGAGCCATGAGAGGATCCATTTCTGCCACTGTGAACCCCCCATCCTATGGTAATTTGCTACAGCAGCCCCCAGGAAAACGGATGCACTACTGCCCTGATATGAGTGGTCAGCAGACCCCAGACTTCAGGACACACAAGTGGGCGGATGGTGACACCATCAGCAGAAATGGGAGCTGGGAGGGCATAAGAACTGTGTGTAGAGGCTGCAGAAATCCAAGCAGCTCACACTTAGCAAGCACAGAATATGCAGGCGCTATTCTAAATGCTTTATTTTATTAGCTCCATTCATTTCCTCCATGGCCTCATTATGAGTAGGAGATACTCATCTCCATGATACAGAAGAGGAAACTGAGGCACAGAGCGGTACCTGCACAAGACCACACACTAGTAGATGAAGGAGCCTGGATTTGAGCCCCAGGTGTCTAAGCATTGTAACACCTCTCCCCGATGTGTGCAGCCTCCAGTGCAAGGGCCAGGCTCGGGGACAGACAGGCAGAAAGCAGGCATGAGGGGCCCTGGAGAAGGAGAAGGGACCGGCCCAAGACAAGCAGACCCTGGGACTCCTATAGGCTGTCCATGGTGAAGGACAATTTTATCAACATGCACATTAAACTCTTTGAGGTGGATTAACAGTTCACCAATTTCCCTGTGTCCACCTGCTCTGAAGTCACTGCTGAATGCCAAGAAGCACCCCAGGGCAGGGGAGCCTGTGGGATTCCTGGCAGAAATCAACCCAGCAGGACTCATGCTGCGAGCAAGGCTGCAATTTCCATTTCCAAACACAGCCTGCTCCCCCGCACTGCTCCCTCCAGGAAATCCTGTTTGTGCTATTTTGGGAAAAATGGATGGCTTTTTTTTTTTTCCTGGGTCTTCCAGGAGCCTGACAGATGGTCCCAGATTTGTGAGCTGTGTTTCCAGGGTGGCACCCAAGGGACTCTCCCAATGATTCCTTCTACAGTGTCAGGCACTACAAGCGAATTTGTTCCTTCAACAAATATTTATTGAGAGCCTGTGGTTATGTGAAGAACAGTGCTAGGTGCTGGGAAATGACTCGGAATAGGTTTATCGAACGTGTCTCATGCCCTGGGGCACATGGGGGCCAACAAGATCATAAGGCAGGGTCAGGGCCATCCCCAGGGGGCTTTGGAGCCTCCAATTGAAACATATTTATGAGCAGCAACTTCCAAGTTACCCCAAAATACACGGACACCCCCCAGAATGTTTTCAGACAAGCTAGACCAGGTTAAAAGAAGTAACCGTGGCAGCGTTAAAATGGAGAAAAATCACAAAGGAACACAAGAAGGAGGAGAAAGCCATTTGTCTTCAGGAGAGGAAAGTGATTTATAAAGAGAAACTGCCGGCCTTTCTCAAACCTACTGGAAACCCAGCTCCTTCCCTTCTCCTGGGAGGAAGAGGAGGAGGAAACCAAACTGGGCAGGCACCAGCCTGGAGTCGGGGACTGCTCTGCAGAGCCCGCGCTGTGTCTGTTCTCAAGGAGGTTGTATTCTAAGCAAGGCTCTCAGAAGGTCCAGGGAAACCTGGCAAAAATATTCCATGGCCATTCAGCCAGATTCTGCCATGGTGGCCAAAGCTATTTGCAATGTGTCTGCCACTGTTATTATGGCTGCGATGAACACGCAGCAGCGAGAGGGCTGGTTTTGGATCTCACAGGTGAATCCCAGCCTCACCTGTCCAGGAGAGTTCCAGGAATCAATGCCCTCCCTGGGCCTGTTTTCCCATCCGTAAGTGGGGGTAATCAAGGCGCCCCCCTCAGAGGGTCGGGTGGGTTGAATGTGACAATGTGCTTGTCCCTGGCACACACCAAGCTCCCTGCCAGCGTCACACTTGATCAAGTTCAGACCGTAGAAGGGCAGCCTTTTCCTTCCAGTGACTTCCATCTCGGTTGGATTGGACTCCCTAGATGGAGATAAAACTTCTGAAGTAGGGCGATCTTGGAGTCTAAGGAGAAATGGTCCCTAGGAACATGGAGAAGGCCGCTGTCTTTGTTCAATGTCCAGGCCGACAGGCGTCCTAGCTCAAGTCACCCCGGTATTTTATTCTGGATATGCTCAGGCAGACAAGATCAGGAAGCAAGGCCGGGCCTGTCCTCCACTGTCCCCCTCCACCCACCCCCACCTACCCAATCTGGTTCTCAAGGCCGACTCTCCCCACACCAGCCTCAGCGCCAGGCCTGCGCCCAGGGAAGCAGGAGGTTCTCTGTGCTCAAGGTTCTTTTTAAGAAAACTCAGGCCAGGGTGCAGTGGCTCACGTCTATAATCACAGCACTTTGGGAGGCTGAGGCGGGCGGAATGCTCGAGCCCAGGAGTTTGAGACCAGCCTGGGCAACATGGCAAGACCCTCTTTCTACAAAAAATATAAAAATTAGCCAGGCATGGTGACGTGCGCCTGTAGTCTCAGTTTCTCAGAGACTGAGTTGGGAGGATCACTTGAGCCAGGGAAGTTGAGGTTGCAGTGAGCTGAGATCATGCCACTGCACTCCAGCCTGGGTGACAGAGTGAGACCCTGTCTCAAAAAACAAACCAAAAAAATCCCAAAGCATTTTTTTTAATGTCAGACATTAAATGTATTTTCAAAGTATTTTTCCCAAAAGTACTTTTTAAAGAAAACATTTTATTATGCAAATGTTTAGTTAGTAGTACACGTACAATTACATGCACCACCCAGAGTCAACAATTGTTAACACCTTGCTGTTAATTCTCTCTCCCTCCCTCCCTCCCTCTCTGTCTGTCTTTCTCTCTAGCCTCCCTAATATCATCTAATATCCAGTCCACATTCAAAGTTCTCCAATCTCCCACATATTCTCTTCCCAAAGGATCTCCAAGTTGTATCAACCCAAGCAGATGTGGGAAGAAGCTTTATCAGCCACTGAGGGCAGCTCTGGATCTGATTTTAGCCTGAATGACAAAGAACCGTCCAGAAGGATCGACCTCATGAAAAAACTCCAGGCCACACCACGCCACGGTGCCCTGGAGTCTGGGGAGAGGAAGCGCCGGGGAGAACTATGTCATTTTTCCTTATAACTTCAGTTTCTGGAAAACCCATATCTTGCACAGGCCTTGGCCCAACCCACTGCCTACGAAACCAGACCCCTGGGTTTCTGTTTTATATTAGGAAGATAGTGTCCACACAAAATGGTACTTTTCTTGCTCTGCCTGTAAGAATCCAGACAAAATTCTTTGGTTATCAACTTTCTTTTCTGTGGCTGCACTCCCTTAATCTGCCACACCCCCTCTCCTCCATGGCTCCAAATGGCTGCCCACACATGCTCACGTGTGCATACGCACATGCACTGAATGCACGGGTCCTTTTGTGCAAGGACAGATGGAAGCTCAGGCTCCCGGACGGTGTCACCCCCTCCTTCTACCTCCTCCCCAACTCTCCCTGCACCATGTTCCCCCTCCCCAGTTTTTGATAAGCCCCCTGGCTTGCTCCCACCTCTAGAAAGGTTGCAGGCAGCCAACCTCTGCTTGTAAACAGGCGGAACTGGCTTGCAAAGCCTGGCAGAGGAGAGGCCGCGCCTGAGAAAGAGGAGGAACCTGGTGCTTTCATTGCCGCAGCAGGCTCTCCTCAGCCTCCTGCTCCCACCCGGGGCCCCTGCACACCCCAGCCCACTGAAAACAAGGAGGGAATGTTAAGCCCTTCGGTGCAGCACACGTCCTGTAAAAGGAGAATTTGAGTGGCCAATCTCAATGTGTGATGAAGCAGGCTGGGATCTGGGGAGGGATGTGGGGGAATGGTTCCAGATCTGGGGCAGGGGCAAGGAGGACAAAGGGAAAGAAATTGAGTCTATGTTTTTAAAGGGAATTTGATTCAAAACAGTAGGGTCCCATTTTAAGTCTCAATCCTTTTTTTTTTTTTTTTTTGAGACGGAATTTCGCTCTTGTTGCCCAGGCTGGAGTGCAATGGCACGATCTCGGCTCACTGCGACCTCTGCCTCCCAGGTTCAAGCGATTCTCCTGCTTCAGCCTCCCAAGTAGCTGGGATTACAGGCATGTGCCACCACCCCTGGCTAATTTTTGTATTTTTTTAGTAGAGAGGGGGTTTCTCCATGGCGGTCAGGCTGGTCTTGAACTCCTGACCTCAGGTGATCCACCCGCCTTGGCCTCCCAAAGTGCTAGGATTACAGGCATGAGCACCGCGCCTGGCCTCAATCTTTCCAGAAATTGTCCTAGTCGCGATCTTTGTATAAAGTGGCCTGCAATCAACATGGCAAAGAATAACTCAGGCGTGGGGTGCAACCGGTGCCAGTGCCTTGGCTCGGTGGGGCTCTGAATAGCTCAGGATGGGCTGTAGGTATGTTACTGAACTGTTTCCCTCTTATGGAGTGGGTAACACACACAGCCCCGTGGAAAGAAGCACAGCATGCAGCCAGGGAATATTCCAGTGTATTCCAGAAGCCACGGCACACACTCTTGACAGGTTTGCCCAAAGGCCGCGGATATGTGTGGGCACCCGTGGTTGGCAAAACTCCACTGCACAGACAGCAATGGGCATCTAACATGGAGGGTGCTGGGAATTCAGAAGCTAAAGAAGCTGCAGAACAGGCTTGCAGAGCACCTACTTGACTCCAGTTTGGGGCCAGAAAAGAGATAAAGCAGTCCTTGCTATTCTCAGGAGTTATGTTTTGTGAGGTCCCTGTGAACACTGAATTCACAAATGCTGAATCCTTGCTCTCAGGGAAAATACAGGGTTAGGTTCCTGCGGGCCTCTAGGAACAATATTTTCATCCACTGGTCAATGCATAACCTTGCTTTATGTGTGTGTTGTTTGAAGACACCTTGTTTAATGTCCAATGTTGATTCATCCACATGCACATCCCATAGCCAAAGCCTCTCTGACTCAGGCTGAACCAAGTGTCCGTAACACCCGCATCTTCTCTATCAGGCACCCCACAGCTCAGAAACACCAGCCCTGCCCTTCACCGCTCCACAAGGATGCCGTCACAAACAGCAAAACCAACAAAAAGCACACAAGTGCAAAAAGCATGACACCAGACTGTGAAAAGGACACTTGTTAGGGGTGTGCGAGCCGACGCCAGAAGGCAGAGCGCTGCCCTGTGCAACCTCAGCTGAGAGCATGTGTGTCGGGAGACACATTGTTCGCTACTCTGCATGCATCAAATGACAGCCAAGGTGTCATGAGTATTGGATTTGGAGTTATAGATGCATTACAGTGAGCAGGCAAATTCGCAAATACAGAAACCACGAATAGTGAGGACCGGCTGTACTGGAACTAGCTGCAGAATAGGAGTGAGGGCTGGAATTCCACCACTGCCCACATCCAGCTTCATGGGGTACGAGTCAGGGTCACCAGAAAGGAGAGGGGCCGAGGGTCCCTCAATGGACAGGGCTGGGGCCCCTCTGCAAAATTCTGCTCAGCCCATAGGAGTCAGGGGCCTGAAAAGACACCATTTTTGTTTTTGTTTTTGTTTTTGTTTTGAGACTGAGTCTCCCTCTGTCACCCAGGCTGCAGTGCAGTGGCACAATCTCGGCTCACGGCAACCTCCGCCTCCTGGGTTCAAACGATTCTCCTGCCTTAGCTTCCCCGAGTAGCTGGGACTACAGGCGCCCACCATCACGCCCGCCTAATTTTTTGTATTTTTAGTAGAGACAGGGTTTCACCGTGTTAGCCAGGATGGTCTCCATCTCCTAACCTCGTGATCTGCCCTCCTCGGCCTCCCAAAGTGCTGGGATTCCAGGCGTGAGCCACCATGCCCAGCCCAAGAAACACTTTCTACAGGTCACTCAGCCACTTTCTGGGCTATCTGATGAAAACTAAGCTATGGCTGTGAGCATGAGTTCAAGCAGCAGACAGGCCCGAGCTTGCTTGGCGAGCCTCGCTACCCATCGAGCCTCTGTTTCCTCACCTTGAAAATGGATCTAGCATTGCAGAGTGGCTGTTAGCACAAGCACGGGGCTTGCTAAGTGACAGTTCCCGCTATGACTGTTACTATTATTATTCCTACCAGGCGGCTGTTATTATTGTTATTGTTTGTTATGATGATCACCATTATTTGCTACCCAGCATGGCATCTGACCACTAACCCATCTTTGGTGGCCAGAGGAGATCCAGGTTTTGGGGCATCTGAAGCTTATGCAATTTCAGGGGAGTTCTTTGAAAGAAAAAAAAAGTACAAAATTACAAGCGCAAAATTAGATCCAGGGCCTTGGAGGTGGCTATTCGGGTAAGGACGCTGAAGTTTCAGTTCCTGGCCTTTGAAGTAAACCACCACTGTTTAGATTTTGTTCTGATAAACTCAGTCCTCAGGCATATGTTTCTCCTTAAATAATCAACTAAAATAATCGAATGTGTGTTTTTTGTTCCCTACTCTGTGCAAAGCACAGCCATGATAAGACAGTCTCTGCCCTCATGGAAGGGAAGTGGCCTCTTCTTCAGGGTTAGGGATGGGGTCGGGAGATACAGGAAATAATATGCAAACAACAAATAATGTAAAAGGCTGCAGGGAGAGAACAAGCTGGAAGGGGTCTGCCAGTGGTAGAGAACTCAGGGAAGGTTCAAAGCTGAGATTTTAAGGATAAGAAAGAGCAAGCCCTGTAGAGCCTTGGGAGCAGATCTTCCAGACAAAGAGAACAGGAAGTGAAGGGACAAACATGGTGTATTCAAGGAACAGCAAGGCCAATGGGTCGAGAGAGAGGGATGCTAGATTAACTTGAAGAGGTAGGCAGGGGAAGATCAGGGAGGGTCCTGGGGACCTGAGAATGGAGTTTGGATTTGATACTAAGAGCAAAAGAAAGCCAGGGGAGGGGCGGAGGGGCTGTGTTTAAATAGGGGTTGATGTGATTTATGTTTCTGAAAGATCATTCCAGCTACTGTGTGTAGAATGAATTATGGGAGACAGGATGCAAAGAGGAAATGCAGCGAGAAGGCCCCTGAGTGCTGTCTCTTGGGGTCAGCCGCTTGGAAAGTCTGATTGGGCAGGGTGGGGACTCAGAAGTAGAGCGATTCTAAGGGGAACCCCCTCCCCACGTTGCCACCCTCTTCCAGCAGCTCATGGCCCATGAAGGTAAGCAGCTGAAACCGCTTTGTACAACTAGAAACAGAATAAGGAAGGAACAAAAGCAACTTGGCCAACTGGGACCCAGTGGGGCTTACACAGCTGGGCCTGCAGAAAGCGAAGACACAGCAACTGCAAAGAGCCGGCCTCGGTGCTCCCTCCCCAGGGCGAGGGCTTCCCCAGTGAGGGTCCTTTAAGACCCGGCCTGTTGACGGGTTTTTGGCAGTTGGCAAGGCACGGTCAAAGGGACTCTAGTCTCACGTATCCAGAGTTAGACAGCGGGGAAGGGTTTGCTGCAATGTGTTTTTGCTTTTGTTTACCCAGGCGGCCTTGCAAGGGCCCAGGGTTGTGGAATTAATTACAGCCAATTACCTTCCATGGACTAGTTGGGTTTCAGCTTGCTGAAAGCCTCTAGAGGTGGGAGAATTCACAGATGAGCGGCCCAAAAAGGCCTCCTTCCATCCTTCTCACCACCCAGACTCTTGTGAGTTTGCCTTTCGCCTCAACATTCTCGTTTAAATAAATATGGCCTCCTTATGTCGCCATTTAAAAGTTCTCCAAGTAAGGATTATTGCAATTAATGTAAAATACATTTCAGAGCCACTTAAGTTTAAATGTTGCCTGTATCCACCTCCCTATATCTGTGTTTATAAACAAATGACAGAAGATGCCCCTAAAAAATGATCCAAACCTCAAAAAATATATAAAATATGTATCACAACCACCAAATAGCAAAGCAATCATAGTAGAAAACACTCTCATCTCATCTGTAAATAATAATAAGCCCATCTTCTTTTCAATCACTTTATCCTCTTTCTAATATCCATGTCTTTTTTTTTTTTTTTTTTTTTGAGACGGAGTCTAGCTCTGTTGCCCAGGCTGGAGTGCAGTGGCACAATCTCGGCTCACTGCAACCTCTGCCTCCTGGGTTCAAGCTGAGGTTCTCCTGCCTCAGCCTCCTGAGTAGCTGGGATTACAGGCATCCACCACCATGCCCAGCTAATTTTTGTATTTTTAGTAGAGACGGGGTTTCACTATGTTGGCCAGGCTGGTCTCAAACTCCTGACCTCATGATCTGCCCACCTCGGCCTCCCAAAGTGCTGGGATTACAAGTGTGAGCCACCGCGCCCAGCCTCTAATATCCATGTCTTATTACATGGCTTATGTGGCTTAACCAGAACAACATTCAACAATGCAGTGATAACAGGCACTCTTGTCTTGTTCCTAATTTTTAATGGGAATTTCTCCATGGCTTCATCATTTAATATGATGCTCACAGCTACTCTTACAATAAATTATCACATAAATAAAAAATATTAGGCCGGGTGCCGTGGCGCATGCCTGTAATCCCAGCTCTTTGTGAGGCGAAGGTGGGTAGATCACTTGAGGTCAGGAGTTCAAGACGAGCCTGGCCAACACAGCGAAACCCAGTCTCTACTAAAACTATAAAAATTAGCCGGGCGCGGTGGTGGGTGCCTGTAGTCCCAGCTACTCGGGGAGGCTGAGGCAGGAGAATCGCTTGAACTCAGGAGGTGGAGGTTGCAGTGAGCCGAGATCGCACCACTGCACTCCAGCCTGGGCAACGGAGTGAGACTCTATCTCAAAAAGAAAAAAAAAGAAAAAATAGTTTCTAAGTTTTATCACTGTTAAATTTTTTAATATAAAGGGAGGATAAAAACAGATCTACTGAGAAATTACTCAGAAATTCTTTCCCAGTCCCCAGATACCCAGTTCACCCTCTCACCTGCAATCTCTGTTCTCGCTTAAATGACAGCAATTTACTTCTCCCAGTTCTGGAGGCTGGAAGTCCAAGATCAAGATGGTGCCAGGTCTGGTTTCTCTTGAGGCTGCTCTCCTTGGCTTGCAGATGGGCCCTTCTCACAGGGTCCTCACGTGGCCTTTCCTAGGTGCACTCACATCCCTGGTCTCTCTCTCTCTCGCCTAATAAGAACATCAGCTGTACTGGGTTAGGGACCCTCTCTTACAACCTGATTTACCCTTAATTACTTCCTCAAAGGTTCTACCTCCAAATACAGTCCCATGACGGGTTAGGGCTTCAACATATGAATTTGGGGGAGGGACACAATTCAGTCCATAATAATTCACCCTCTGGCCCCCCAAATTCATATCCTTCTCACATGCAAATTACATTCAATTCCAATAGCCCCAAAAGTCTTAACGCATTCCAGCGTCAACTCTAGGTGCAGTCTCGTCTGAATATCTAAATTAGGTATGGGTGAGGCTTAACGCATGATTCATCGTGAGGCAAAATTCCTCTCCAGCTATGAACCCGTGAAACCAGACAAGTTATGCGCTTCCAAGACACAGTGGTGGGACCAACATGAGATAGACATTCCCATTCCAAAAGGGAGACATCGGAAAGAAGAAAGGGATGATGGGTCCCAAGCAAGTCCAAAACCTAGCGAGGCAAATTCCATTTGCTCTTAAGCCTCAGGAATAATCCTCTTCGGCTCAGCATCCTGCCTTCCAGGCCCACTGGGGCAGTAGCCTGTAGTCTAGGCGCCATGGCCCAAGGCGGTGGCCCCAGCCCCAAGGCTCTGAGCAGCAGTCTGACCCTTTGAAACTAAGAAGTACACAGCTTTGTTCCCTGGTCTGTGGTGGCAGTGCCAGCCCTGCCAACCTCTGAGTTGCCTCCAGGGTCCTTCTCTTTTCTTAAAGGATAGTGCATGTTCACAGATGAATAGCTCTACTTTCCTGTCAAATTCGAGGACATCCATCTCCACGGGACACTATGTCCTGTCTCTGTCCCCATTGGTCCAGGCCTGGCAGTGTCTCTGCTGGTATAATCCCATCTCTATGGCTGACTTCTGCTGAAATGGCTGATTAAATCCACACATCGCATCCACAATATTTATATAAAATGAATTTCCAGCCACACCCTTGCTGTTCTCTCCAGAACCTGCTTCCTCATTTTTTGAAATATAAATAGGCTGAGAATTTTCTAAATCTTCAAAGTCTAGTTCCTTCTTGCTTAAAATTCCTTCACTTTATATTTCCCTGTTCTCTCACATTTTGCAATAAGCATTAAGGAGAAACTAGGCCACACCTTCAACACTTTGCTTAGAAATTTCTACAGCTAAGGCTGGGTGCAGTCGCTCACGCCTGTAATCCCAGCACTTTGGGAGGCCGAGGCAAGCGGATCACAAGGTCAGGAGTTTGAGACCAGCCTGGCCAACATGGTGAAACCCCATCCCGTCTCTACTAAAGATACAAAAAATTAGCTGGGCATGGTGGTGCGTGCCTGTAATCCCAGCTACTATAGAGGCTAAGGCAGAATAATCTCTTGAACCCAGGAGGCAGAGGTTGCAGCGAGCCAAGATCACACCATTGCACTCCAGCCTGGGTGATAGGGTGAGACTCCATCTCAAAAAAAAAAAAAAAAAAAGAAATTTCTTATCCAAGTTCATCATTTTTAACTTCTCCTTTCTCCGCAAACACCAGAATACAATCCAGCCACGTTCTTTTCCACTTTATAACAAGGGTCACCTTTCTTCCAGTTCCAGTAACATGCTCCTCCTTCCCATCGGAGCCCTCACCGGAATCACCTTTCACATCCATGCTTCTACCAACAGTCTCTTCAAGGCAATCCAGGCTTTTTCTAACATGCACCTCAAAAATCTTCCTCCTCCACCTTGTACCCAATTCCAAAGCCACATCCACACTTTTAGGTATTTGTTACAGCAGCACCCTACTTCTTTGTATCAAATCTGTGTTTGTCAGGGCTGCCATTACAATATATCACAGAATGTGTGCCTTAAACAATAGAAATTAATTTTATCACAGTTCTAGAAGCTGGAAGTCTAGGACCAAGGTGTTGGCAGTTGGGTGTCCCCCGAGACCTCTCTCCTTGGCTTGCAGATGGCCACCTTCTTGCTGGGCCCTCACACGGCCTTTTCTGCTGTGTGCACACATCCCTGGTGCCTCTTCTTATGAGGACACCAGCCATATTGGATCTGGGACCCAGCCTCATGACCTTATCTAGCCTCAATTACCTCCTTAAAAGCCTTATCTCCAAATATAGTCACATTGGGTTTAGGGCTTTAACATATGAATTCGAGAGGGAGACAATTCAGTCCTTAACACAAGCAAAGAGATGGATAGATGATTGATAGATGCATAGATAGACAGATGGATAAGATTGATAGATGAGAGAGAGAGAGAAAGAGAGAGAATAGATAGGTAGATAATAGAAAGTCAAAAAATCAATCAGGGCCAAGCTCAGTGGCTCACGTCTGTAATCCCAGCACTTTGGGAGGCCAAGCTGAGTGGGTCACTTCAGGCCAGGAGTTCAAGACCAGCCTGGCCAACATGGTGAAACCCTGTCTCTACAAAAATACATTAGCTGGGCGTGGTGGCACACACCTGTATTCCCAGCTACTCAGGAGGCTGAGGCACAAGAATCGCTCAAACTCGGAAGGTGGAGGTTGCAGTGAGCCGAGATCGTGCCACTGTGCTTCAGCTGGGGTGACAGAGCAAGACTCTGTCTCAAAAAAAAAAAAAAAAAAGAAAAAAATTAATCAATAGATAAGTAGATAATTGATAATTGATTGATAAATAGATACATTGATTGATTCCTCCTTTCTTCACAAATGGCAGTATGCTATTTACATCTTGCCTTTTATATTTAACACTTCATCTTGGAGATGTTTCTATGCCAGGATATTAAATGTTGTCTAGTTTTTGATGGATCATAATTTATGAATGGACTTCAGGTTGTTTCCAATATTCTGCTATTAGGAGTAAGCTTCACTGTGTAACCTTGTCCAAGTGTTATTTCACACCTGTGCATATCACTGTAGGATAAATTCCTAGAAGGGGTGTGTGCATTTGTTACGTTGACAAATTGCCCCCAGGTGAGGTTGAAGCCCTGACATTCCCACCAGCAATGGGCCAGCGTCCTCAGTGCCCCAGCTTAGAACCAACAGCATTCTCTCTAACTTGCACCTTGACCAGCCTAATAGACGGTGGAAATGGTAACAGGGTCTAGTTTTGATCTTCAATTCTCCTATTAGGAGGAAGGCCAAGGATCTGCTCATAAACGCGTAAGAACCATTTGAACAGTATTTTCCTGTGAAGTCTGTCCACATCCTTTGCCTTTCTGCCCAGTGTGTTACTGTCTTCTTCATACAGATTCGTCTGAGTGTGACCCACAGCCAGGCGTTATTTTCAGTTTGCAGACCCAGATTCTTTTCTCAGCTTCTATCGTGCCTGTGTGGGTTTGTTCCGGTGTCTTCTTCAGGATGTCGCCCATTGTTTGGCTCTCATTTTTCTCATTCATGTCTTATCACAATCTCTTTTTGTTTTCTCTCCTTCTGCATTCTAGGAGAGCTGCTTAAACTTATCCTAGATAGGGTATTTTCTCTATTCTTTCTTTTTCTTTTTCTTTTTTTAGAAACGGGCTCTGTCTGTCATCCAGGCTGGAGTACAGTGTCACAATCATAGAGCATTGCAACCTCAAACTCCTATGCTGAAGCAATCCTCCTGCCTCGGCCTCCCACGCAGCTGGGACTACAGGCAGGCATGTGCCACTTTTTATTTTTTAGGGACAGGAGTCTCGCTATGTCACTCAGGCTGGTCTCGAACTCCTGGGTTCAACTGATCCTCCTGCCACAGCCTCCTGAGAAACTGGAACTACAGGCATGCACCACCACACCCAGCTCGTGGATAGGGTATTTTTAGCTACATACAGCAGGACACCCTCCTGCAAGTGACTAAAACGGTAAGAATATTCATTGTGTCTCATAACAAGGGGGTCAGAGGTAGAAAACTCCAGGACTGGTTAACTCAGTAACATCACAGCTTAAGTCCGGGTTCCTTCCCTCTTTCTTCTCTGCCATCTTTGGTGGAGAGAGGGAGGATATAGTTACAGGCATTGTGTGCAGATAAGATAATGTCTCACAGAAAAAAACACTTCCTCCATGTGCTTCCTCTTCCTGGTGAGGAGACCCTTCTCCACATGTCCCCCTGCAGAGGCCACCTCACGAGTCCCGGGCTGGCTGGGCATCCTATGACCAGGCCTAAGAGGGTCATTGCTGAAGGTGAATGAGACCACCATGGTTGACTTCAGCCAACCAAGATTCACATCCTGGGGCCAAAGAGGAGCCAGCGCCCGCCCCCTAGAAGGGCTCAGGACTCTGAGGAAGACAAGGATTCGGTTAGCCTGGAAAATGTTGAGGTGGAAACATGGCTCTTGGTCAGCAAACAATAGATTTCTCCCTCATTTCTGGACATCATTGATTGAATTTTCTACTATTTCACTTGTTTCTGCTGCGAATGCCACCGTCCGTTTTTCAGGTGTATTTCCTCAGGGCCTTCCTAGACACACAGAGCTCCCTGGCTGTTTCTGCCTTCATGTTTGCCATCTCTCCTTTTCATTGCAATCCTGTGTCTTTGCATCTAAATGTTATCTCATTTTAAGGTCACATTTCCTTGAATTTTATTGTGAACACAAGACAGCTTTCTGTAATTTACTTCCATTTCTGGTAGAAAATCTTTTGCAAAAGTATATTTTTCCTCTTGGGGGCAAAGTTCGCTGTCTTTCCTACTGCAGGATCATTTCCTGCAATCGTAGGGCTTTTTATTTTCTGATGCTCTGCCTTGGAGGGATGCTGGCTCTCGGGTGCCCTTCCGCATCCACCTGGTTGCTATTAGAACCCTCCGTTCTGATCTCCACGCCAGAGCCTTGGCTGTGAAGACCCAACCTCGAGCCAAGTTCCCAGCGTCTGGCAGGCATTTTCCTGGAGGGGCTCTGCTGGCTCAGGAGGCATCTTCCACTTCTGCTGCCTGATTGCCTGACGATCCAAAAGGAAATTTATTCATAGATAATTTGAAACAGTCTGAAGTCCTTCCAATGCCAGAGAGAGTGCATAAGAATCAGCAAGACCCTGAGGGTAGCTCTCCCACAGCTATCCCTATCTTCACCCTTCCTGTCTTCCAGCTTGACATCCCACAAAGCAATGACCGATGACCATCACCCATCCATGACCACCTCGGCCCAGGTTCATTGCTGGGGATTATTAGAGTCCCCGATTGGCTATGGAAAGGGAGGTATGAACGGAGGGATGAGGTGGGAGATGTCTGTGGTTGCCCCCAGAACACAGCCCCTGCGAAGCCGGAGGTGCTGCCCTCTCCACGGTCAGAAACAGCCCGTGGTGTTGAGCCAAGCGTTTGCAGCCAGTGGAAGCCGCTTCCTGCCTTTCCACTTGGCCTGCCATTTTGCCTGGTGGTGCCATTTAGGGCTTTCCTCTTGGAGTGTGATGGCAGAGGCCAATATTCCCAGTGGTCACCGTGGTTGCAGTTCCCTCCAATCCTGCAGGAGTGAGGAAGGACAAAGCTGATTCCCTAGGCGCTCTGTGTGTTTTCATTTTTGTTTCTCAAGAGTTCATTGAAGCTTTTTTTCCCCTTTTGTTTGTTTGTTTTGCTAACATGCTGAGAGAAGAGAGAAAAATAAATCATCAAGACCTTTGTTTTTCTCCATATGAATCTCCAGCTGGTTCCTATTCTGAGATCCTGTTCCTGTCATCATCACCAACTTCTGATGATTCCACAGGCAAAGCGGGTGGTGTTTTTTTCCATTAAAAAAAAAAAACACCCTCTCAAACAGAAGCCCTGAAACTGCTCCCTTCCCTCGGACACCCACAGGCCATCTGAAATACTTGCCATTTGCACAAGATCCCAAGGGTGGCCCTTGGATGGCTCTCATTGTCACCAGAAGGACAGCACGCCCGTGTCCCAGCAGCTTGGTGGCAGCTGGAAGTATCTCCTTCGGTCCGTACTTCTTGGCAGTGCCCTTCTCAGCCTGCACCATCTATGCTCAACGCAGCCTCATCTCTGGGTAGGGTGGCTTCCCTTTTCTCTTTCCCATCTCTGTTGGAGGATTTTCCACGGCTGTGCAGTCAGGGTGGGCCCACCGGTCATGAAATCATTGCCACTGACCTTGCAGGAAAGGTCTTCCACTGGTGCTGACCATTCTTACACATCCTCCTCTGCAGCTGGCTGAAGTGGCTGCCTCCAAGCCAGCCGGGTGGCCACCTTTTCCTCTCCTGAGTCAGGCCCCCAGCCCAGGACGCCCTGTAAATGGGCTCTCTGCAAAAGGAGGCTGTTGGTTTTGTGCCAAGATGCACAGCATCAGAGGTCAAGGTCAGTTGCACGTAGGACAACCATAAAGTCTGTGCTTGCTAGTACTCCGCAGGTAGCTCACACTCCAGGGGACGTGATCAGTGTGTGTTATTCTCAAATGGATGGTGACCATTGTGGTTGATCATTAAAAGCTGTAGACTTCATTTTTTTCCCAAGAAAAACAAATGCTTTTAAAGAGAATGTAGAACATATGTACATCCTGAAAGCTTTTGGAAACGAATACTTTTCTTTTTCTTCAATAATGGGCTATTATACTTGATTTTCCAAAGATCACTACGTTATTTTCTTGAATATCCTTATGAGATCGGAGAGACCATTTTTGTTCTCATCATTTTACTGATGAAATGAGGAAACTGAGGCCTAGAGAGATTAATGGCCCTGAAGCCAAGATGGGAACACACATTCTCAATATGTCTAACAGGACTCTGTTTCCTGGACCACCATAGCTCAACTCTCATGAGACTCTACTGAGTAAATATCTCCCAACAGGAGGGAAAGAAACTAGCACTCACCGATCACCCTCTATGTCCTAGAAACTCCCATAAGCACTTTTTCTCGACTGTTTGCATTTTCGACAATTTAGCACTCAGATCAGAGAGGTTAAGTAGCTGGCCCAAAGTCAACCAGCTAGTAAGGAACGGGGCTGGGATTTGAATGCAGGGGTGTTTGACACCGAAGCCAGAGCTTTGTCCCCGAGCCTTCTGAGCTCAGCAAGCAGGGTAGATTTGAGAGAAAGGACATGAAATAAGTGAACAGATGACTAGGCAGGTCAAATAAACCAATCGCCAAGATTCAGATCTTTGCCTGGAGTTAGACCATTGTGTCTGCCACTGAGCAGCCTGAAAATTCCCCACCCGGCTTCCCACAGCACTTTTGAAACTGGCCCCACAAGTCCACCAAATCTATCAGCACCAGGCATGGTTCTGCAAAGGTGCCCACCCCACCAGGTGCAAAGGGAGGTAGAGAATTTTTGGGCTTTCCTTTCTGATTAACTGGTCCTTAGGGGGTTCATTTGCTTGTTTTTGTTGCCTTTTTTTTTTTTTTTAACTAGAATCTAAAAGGTTGATTATTTCAGGCTTTCATTATAAAGTGTGCAATATCAACCAAGTCTTTATATCTTCATATGCCAATACTAAGGTTCTCTGATGGCAATAGCATGATCATAGGACACAGGTAAGGCGCTTTATTTATTTATTTATTTATTTTTTTGTGTGTGAGACAGGGTCTCACTGTCACCCAGGCTGAAGTGCAGTGGTACAATCTTGGCTCACTGCAACCTCCGCCTCCTTGGGCTTAAGAGATCCTCCCACTTCAGCTTCCCAAGTAGCTGGGATTACAGGTATGCACTACCATACCCGGCTAATTTTTGCATTTTCAGTAGAGATGGGGTTTCACCATGTTGGCCAGGCTGGTCTCAGGTGATCCGTCTGCATGGGTCTCCCAAAGTGCTGGGATGACAGGCGCTTTATTGGATTCACGTTCACCTCCATTAATTCACACGAGAACCCCGGGGACAGCTTCTCATCCACATCTTAGAGATGGAGGCTCTGAAGCCCAAAGCCATTCTGGTGACTCAGGTTGGGGTTCAACTCTTAGTCTCTTAACAGTGAAATTCCCCAGTGGGGCCTCCTCCCACAAGAAATGCCACCACCATCTGGGCATGCCCCTGCCTCACTTTGCCCTGCAAATGTTTCAGAAGTATCCTCAAGTATCACCTCTGTACCACCAGATCACACTTACTCACTGTGGAAGGGAAGTTGTGAGCTGGAATCCATGGTAGGGGAAGACTTCACTCCCAACAGTGACAGGCAATTGTTGGGATGTCCTGGCATTTGGGGTGGTGAGCCTGAGCCTGGAGGGACAGGCTGAATAATGGCCCCCAAAGATGTCCCCAGAATTTGCAAACATTTGACCTCACATGGTTAAAGGGATTCTGCAGATGTGATCACGTGAAGGATCTTGAGGTGGGGGGATGGTATTGGGCTATCTGGGTCAGCCCAATGTAGTCCCAGGGCCTTTATAAGAGGGAGGCAGGAGGGTCGGACTCAGAGGAGAGATGACCATGGAAACCCAAGTCAGAGTGATGTGGCTGGAAGCCAAGGAATGTGGCAATCTCTAGAAGCTGGAAGAAGCAAGGAATGAATTCTTTCCTAGAAGCCAGATGCAGTGGCTCATGCCTGTAATCCCAGCACTTTAGGAGGCCAAGGTGGGTGGATTGCTTGAGCTCAGGAGTTTGAGACCAGCCTGGGCAAAATGGTGAAACAACATCTCTACTAAAAGTACAAAAAAATTAGCCAGGTGTGGTAGCTCACACCTGTAGTCCCAGCTACTTGGGAGGCTAAGGTGGGAGGATGGCTTGAGCCTGGAAGGCGGAAGTTGCAGTGAGCCAAGATCGTGCCATTGCACTCCAGCCTGGGCAACAAAGCCAGATCCTGTCTCAAACAACAACAAATTCTCTCCTAGAGCCTCCAGAAGGAGCAGCCCGCTGACCCCTTGATTTCAACCCCATAATACCCATTTTGGACTTCTGCCCTCCGGAACTTGGGATAAGGTGACACATTTGTGTTGTTTGAGGCCACTAAGTTCGTGGCAGTTTGTTACAGCCACAAGAGGAAACTCATGCACACAGCATTACAGACTCAAGTCCAGTGGCTGGGGCTCCACCACACAAAGGAAATGCATGGCCTATTGGCCCATGAAGTCACAAAGGTCACCACCAGTGTCAGCTACACCAGATGACATGACAAGTTCCCCTTTGGGGTTGAAATACGCCCAATCAAATTCACCTGCAGATTGCTGCTAGCATAGCCTTAGGGTCAGAAATTGGTCATTTCCTCTCATGCAACAATTTCAATCCATTTTAAAACTATTATCATTTTTTAGAGATAGGGTCTGGCTATGTTGCCCAGGCTGGACCCAAATTCTTGCACTGAAGTGATCCTCCCATTCAGCTTCCCAGATGGCTGGGACTACAGGCGCACACCACCATGCCTGTCCAACCCATTTTATATGAATTCTTATGAGAAAATACTCCCCACCACCTCATTTTTTCCACGAATGTGGTAAGGCCTTGGTCCAGGAAACAGAAAAAAGAAAAGTATCACACTGTTTCCGAATGCAAGAGAAATTAATTAAATCCAAATTTTCACAGAACATTAAAAGTTGAACACAACTCAAAACATACTTGAGATTCAGACTGGATTTCCAAACACTTTCTGAGAAGACAACCAAAAAAAAAATCCCAAATGACTTTTCTTTAGATGGTTCTCCCAAAATACCCCGAAGGGAGCTAGAATGGAATGGCCAAGGAAGGCAGGTGGCAAAAGTCTGTGGGGTTTTAGGGGAAAGTGAAAAAAAAAAAAAAGAAAGAAAAAAGAAAAAAAAGAAAAATTTAGGGTTGTCTCTTGGTGCCCAGCTCAGTAATCCCGGGGCTAGACAGACACTGCTGGATGAAGCGAATATCAGGAAATACCTCTGTGGAACGTGAAACCGAAGCAATTTGAAACAGGGTATGGGTTAGCCAGCCGGGGAGGTGGCCTTGCTCATTTGAAAGTGCAAAGCAAACTATGATTTCACGGAGGGAGCTTGCTGGGAATAGGCGTTCAAGGGCTGGATCTGGAGAGTCTTCTCTCAGGAAAGGGCACCCGCGGAGGCTCATTTTTCTTGGTCAAGACACAATTATCATCTCTGAGACTCTCCTGTGATTGGAAGGTCTCTCCAGAGAACACCCAACCTCATAAAAATGATGCCAATAGGCAGGGTACAGTGGCTTATGCTTGTAATCCCAGCACTTTGGCAGGCCAAGGCAGGAAGATCACTTGAGTCCAGGAGTTTGAGACCAGCCTGGCCAACCCAGCAAGATCTCGTCTCTACAAAAAATAAAATAAGTTGCGTGTGGTGGCGCACACCTCTAATCCCAGCTACTCTGGAGGCTGAGATGGGAGGATGGCTTGAGCCCGGGAGGCAGAGGTTGCAGTGAGCCAAGATTGCACCATGGCACTTCAGCCTGGGTGACAGAGCAATATCCTGTCTCAAAGAAAAAAAAAAAAAAAAAAAGTAGAAACAATCCAATATCCGAAAAAAGGAGAGTAAACAAGTTATGGTACATTCATGTGTTTAAATATTATACAGCAATTTAAATCATGTTTCCAAAGACTCTTTAAGGACCAGAATGAGTCTTAATAAAATAATATTATGTGAAAAAGGCAAATATAATAAAAATTCCATCAGACTCAATAATTATGTATTCGTACAGGTTGACAGTTTTGTGGAGGATGGTCAGTATAGGGGCTTTGGAATTAGAGTGATTTCCCTTGGGGGTCTGGTGCTGTCACTTCTTAGCCATGTGAATGTGGTAAATTATCCCCTCTCTCTGACTTCATTATCTCACCTGTAAGATGGGCTGGGACTGGATGAAGTGATTACAATGCTTGTGAAATATTAAGTGGCAAAGCAACTGCTGCTGATCTGTTCAGTATTATGACCATCAAGGTTTCTTATCTCTACCACTATTATTTCTCTGTCCTCAATTACTACCTGAGCAATTCTGTGCCTTGGCCCCATCCCAGAAGTTACCATATTTTTAGACGTAACAAAGGCAGCTCCAATGCTGAGTGCTTGTAAATATCAGCCCTAGAGCACATGGGCCCCCAAGGCAGCCTCGTGGTGCTAGTGCAGACGGATCCTGACAACCTGCAGACTGCCTGGGCTGGGTGAGATATCAGCGGTGTGGAGGGCTGGGGAGCAGGGTGCCATACGGCTGTTAAAGGTCAACACTGAAGGTGTGTGGTGAGTTGAGATAGCCCAGGGCTGCAGGTAATCAGTCAGGCCACGCCCCACCCTTCCACCCAGGTCTGCAAAGCAGAAGATGCTTTTGTCATCAGGGAGCCAAGGAGAGGCTTCCTGTTACTTGTATAGTTTCCCAGCTCTACAAAGGGAATGAGGGTGCGATAAGGGTGATCAACAATAATAACAGTTAGAGTGTTATACATTATATACAAGAAGGCATATATAATAGTATACATATTATATGTAATAATTATATGTAATGTAGTATATATAATACTGTATTCGTCTGTTTTCACACTGCTAATAAAGACATACCTGAGACTGGGTAATTTATAAAGGAGAGAGATTGAATGGACTCACAGTTCCACATGGCTGGGGAGGCCTCACAATCATGGCAGAAGATGAAGGAAGAGCAAAGTGACATCTTACATGGCGGCCGGCAAAGACAGAGCATGTGCAGGGAAACTCTCCCTTATAAAACCAACGGATCTCATGAGACTTATTCACTACCAGGAAAACAGTGTGGAGGAAACCATCGCCATGATTCAGTTACTTCCCACCAGGTCCCTCCCACAACATGTGAGAATTGTGGGGGCTGTAACTCAAGATGAGATTTGAGTGGGGACACAGCAAAACCATAATAAATACATAATAGTTAATTATATATACTATATAGTATATATAGCATATAATAAAATAGTTAATATTTTCTATATAGTAGATATAACTATTATGATTATATTATTCTCTATTAGATAATACATAATACTTTTAAGTATTATGATTATAGTTATATTATTCTCTATAAGATAATATATACTTACAACTAATATTATTACAGTTATCTTACTCTCCATTAGATAATATGTAATACCTGTAACTATTATGATTATTATTCTGTTCCTGAGTTTGTCTTTGGTTATTCTCTGGAGCACTCGAGAGCTTGGCTTCAGCAGATGGGGCCCCTAGATTCCAGCCTCACTCCTGCCTGGTTAGACTGATACATGTATGCAAGACTCTTCCAGCCTCTGCTTCTTTAACAATGAATGCTGAGAGCAAGCAGCATTTCACAAGTGCATGTTACGTGCCAGACACTGCCCCTGCATACCCCTTCAAAGCATTGCCACAGCACTGTGGACTGGGAGTCGTTCTGTGATATATGCCAGGATATATTATGTTCTGTGGGAGCCTGCATCCACTTGTCCCTTCCCTATACACACTGCCATTCCCCCCGAACACGGGGAACTATGCTACCCCCTTGAAGGTTTTGACTAATAGAATCATGTCGTGCCATCCCAGTGGTTAGCTTTAAAGAGGTCTAGAAGATTCTGCTTCCCTTCTCTTGAAATATTTGCTCTGGGGACACTCCCTTTTGGAGTCCAGCCACATGGAAAGGCCACGTATAGGCACTGAGGCTAACAATCCCAGCTGAGTTCCCAGGCCACAGCCAGCATCAACCACCAGCTGTAAAAGTGTGCCATCTTGGACACCAGCCCAGGTGGGCCTTCAGATAACTTTAGTTCCAGCCGATATCTGACTGCAGCCTCAGGAGACACTGTCAGCAAGAACAGTGACGGAGCCCCGTTTACTCATACCTTATGATATGGTTTGACTCTGTGTCCCCACCCAAATCTCACCTTGAATTGTATTCCCATAATTCACCTGTGTTGTGGGAGGGACCCAGTGGGAGATAATTGAATCGGGGGCAGTTCCCCCATGCTGTTCTCATGGAAGTGAATAAGCCTCATGAGATCTGATGGTTTTATCAGGGGTTTTTGCTTTTGTGTCTTCCTCATTCTCTCTTTGCCTGCTGCCATCCATGTCAGGCAGGACTTGCTCCTCCTTGCCCCCCGCCATGATGGTGAGGCTGCCCCAGCCATGTGGAACTGTAAGTCCAATTTTTTCTTTTGTAAATTGCCCAGTCTCGGGTATGTCTTTATCAGCAGAATGAAAATGGAATAATACACCATAGAACCATGAGAAATAGTAACCAACTATTGTTTTAACGACCATATTTTGGGGTGATTTTTTAGTGCAGCAATGGATAACTAGAACTTATTTGTTTCCCATTTGCAGTCGGGGAAACTGAGATCTCGGAGGTGAAAAGACTTGCCCGATTCAGTTGCTAAGTAGCAGAACCAAGATTCCTGGAGCGCAGGTTCCTGACCATCAGGCCACATGGCCTCTGCACCAGGCTGGAAGAGGGAACACTGTGGGATGCGAAAGCTTCCCGTGTATTCAGGAAGCTCTAAGATGAGCCGGCGAACGTGAGAGCCAGAAAGAGGGGTGACGAAGCATGGCTCTGCTCCACACTCACAAGAGGGCAGGGAGATGGGGCCCAACCAGCTTACTGAGTGACTCAGGGAACTACCGAACAGTCGCAGGACATCACTTTGCAGGATACAATCAGACTCACTGCCAGAGCCACAGCTGAAAAACAGATCCGAGTGGGGAAGGTGGAATCTGTCTCCTGCACAGCACAGTCTCCAAGCTTAAGCCATCGTGTGCGACCAGAAACCAGAGGAGGGGCGCCGGCACTCCTGACATGTCCAAACAGTAGGGCTTTGTGCACCTTCACATGGAGAGATGAAGGTGCATGATCCCTAAGGCAGCTGTGACACGCCATACGTTCCCAAGAACCCCAGCTTCCTTCTCGGGATCAGAGCAGCAGAGAAACCCTCAGGAAGAGGCAGTTCTATTGCCTGCCCAGAGCAGGCCTGGAGGAAGCCCCAAGAATGATGGAAAATTGGGACCCAACAAGGGGACATGTGCAGAGGTCCAGGCCGCTGTCCAGGGACACCTGGATTAATCCAGCCCCCTGGATTAAGGTGAGGTCTGTTATTTAGCAGTCACTGCCCACCTTCCTCCTGAGGGGACAGCTGCCTTCTCCCTCCTCTCTGCTCTTAATCTAACCTACGTTTATTATAAGGAAATCTCTGGAAGTGGAACCTCTGGAAGCCAGAACCAAGCCCAGGGAAATAGCTTCAGGCATGTTGGATCTGTTCTAGGGTAACCCATTTGTCCTGGTTTGCCCAAGACCTTCCTAGTTTTAGCACTGACAGTCTCAAATCCCAGGAAACCCCGCCGTCACAGACATCACCCCAGGACAATGGGTCACCTTAGTCTACTTCTGCCACAGACACCAAAATTTGTTCACACTCTGTGGTCAGAACCAAAGCTCCCCTCCCTCCTCCAAATTAAAGAAAAAACCCCAGGCGAGGTGGCTCACGCCTGCAATCCGAGCGCTCTGGGAGGCTGAGGTGGGCGGGTCACTTGAGGTCGGGGGTTCGAGACCAGCCTGGCCAACATGGTGAAACCCGTCTCTACTAAAAATACAAAAATTAGCCAGGGTGTGGTGGCACGCACCTGTAATCCCAGCTACTTGGGTGGCTGAGGCACAAGAATCGCTTGAACCTGAGAGGTGGAGGTTGTGGTGAGCTGAGATCACACCACTGCACTCCAGCCTAGGTGACAGAGTGAGACTCCATCTCAAAAAAAAGAAGAAAAAGAAAAACCCCACTAGTTCTCGGTCCCTTCTCTCACCTTGAGTGAGACCACCTTTGACCCTGGGGGAGAAAAGGCATGACCTTGAGTAATAAAAATGGCAGCAATAATAACAATGATAGTGGGAGCTAACACAATTAGAGTGCTTCTTGAACGTCGGGTCGTGTTGCAAACCCTTCCCAAGCAGTACCTCTTTCAGTCCTCACCACAACCCAGTAAGGGAGGAGCTCCTGTTACCACTGTTTCCGGGTGGAGGTTACTGAGTCTGGAGGAGTGAAGTGCCTTGCCCAAGATCACACAACCAGCTGTGGTGGAGTCGGGAGTCTCACTCAAGCAGATTGTCTGAGTTCAAAGCTGACTGCGGCACTTTCTAGCTGGGTGGCTTTGGGCAATTAAATGAAGTCACCTCCTGAGCCTCACTTTGCTCATTGATATGGTTTGGCTCTGTGTCCCCACCCAAATCTCATCTTGAATCTTGAATTGTACTCCCATAATTCCCACATATTGTGGGAGGGACCCAGTAGGAGATAATTTGAATTCTGGGGGTGGCTTCCCCCATACTGTTCTTGTGGTAGTGAATAAGTCTCATGAGATCTGATGGTTTTATCAGAGGTTTCTGCTTTTGCGTCTTCCTCATTTTTCTCTTGCCACCACCATGTAAGAAGTGCCCTTCACCTCCCACCATGATTGAACTGTAAATCCAATTAAACCTCTTTTTCTTCCCAGTCTCAGCTATGTCTTTATCAGCAGCATGAAAACGGACTAATACAGTAAATTAGTACCAGTAGAGTGGGGCATTGCTGAAAATATACCTGAAAATGTGGAAGCAACTTTGGAACTGAGTAACAGACAGAGGTTGGAACAGTTTGGAGGGCTCAGAAGAAGACAGGAAAATGTGGGAAAGTTTGGAACCTCCTAGAGACTTGTTGAATGACTTTGACAAAAATGCTGATAGTGATGTAAATGATAAGGTCCAGGCTGAGATGGTCTCGGATGGAGATGAGGATCTTGTTGGGAACTAGAACAAAGCTGACTCTTGTTTTGTTTTAGCAAAGAGACTGGAGGCATTTTGCCCCTACCCTAGAGATTTGTGGAACTTTGAACTTGAAAGAGATTATTTAGGGTTATCTGGTGGAAGAAATTTCTAAGCAGCAAAGCATTCAAGAGGTGACTTGAGTGCTGTTAAAAGCATTCCAGGCCGGGCACAGTGACTCAAGCCTGTAATCCCAGCACTTTGGGAGGCCGAGGCGGGCGGATCACGAGGTCAGGAGTTCAAGACCAGCCTGGCCAAGATGGTGAAATCCCGTCTCTGCTAAAAATACAAAAGTTAGCCAGGCATGGTGGCAGGCGCCTGTAGTCCCAGCTACTCGGGACTGAGGCTGAGGCAGAAGAATCGCTTGAACCCGGGAGGCAGAGGTTGCAGTAAGCCAAGATCACGCCACTGCACTCCCCAGCCTGGGCAACAGAGCGAGACTCCATTTCAAAAAGAAAAAGAAAAGCATTCCATTTTAAAAGGGAAACAGCATAAAAGTTTGGAAAATTTGCAGGCTGATGATGCAGTAGAAAAGAAAAACCCATTTTTTGAGGAGAAATTCAAGCTGGCTGCAGAAATTTGCATCAGTAACAAGGAGCAGACTGTTAATCCCCAAGACAATGAGGAAAATGTCTCCAGGGCATGTCAGAGGTTTTCATGGCAGCCCCTCCCATCACAGATCTGAGAGCCTAGGAGAAAACAATGGTTTTGTGGGCCAGGACCAGGGTCCCCATGCTGTGTGCAGGCTAGGGACTTGGTGCCCTGCATCCCAGGTGCTCCAGCTGTTGCTAACAGGGGCCAAGGTACAGCTCATCTCATGGTTTCAGAGGGTGCAAGCCCCAAACCTTGGCAGCTTCCAAGTGGCGTTGAGCCTGCAGGTGCACAGAAGTCAAGAAGTGAGGTTTGGGAACCTCCACCTAGATTTCAGAAGATGTATGGAAATGCCTGGATGCCCAGGCAGAAGCTTGCTGCAGGGGTGGGGCCCTCAAGGAGAACCTCTGCTAGGCCAGTGCAGAGGGAAATGTGGGGTCAGAGCCCCCACAGAGAGTCCCTACTGGGGCACTACCTAGTGGAGCTGTGAGAAGAGGGCCACTGTCCTGCAGACCCCAGAATTGTAGATCCATCGACAGCTTGCACCATGCGCCTGGAAAAGCCACAGACAGTTAATGCCAGCCTGTGAAAGCAGCCAGGAGGGAGGCTGTACCCTGCAAAGTCACAGAGGTAAAGCAGCCCAAGACTGTGGGAACCCACCTCTTGTATCAGCATGACCTGGATGTGAGACATGGAGTCAAAGGACATCATTTGGAGCTTTAAAATTTGACTGCCCCACTGGATTTCAGATTTGTAACCCCTTTGTTTTGCCCAACTTCTCCCATTTGTAACAACTGTATTTATCCAATACCTGTACCCCCATTTTATCTAGGAAGTAACTAGCTTGCTTTCGATTTTACAGGCTCATAGGTGGAAGGGACTTGCCTTGTCTCAGATGAGACTTTGGACTGTGGACTTTTGGGTTAATGCTGAAATGAGTTAAGACTTTAGGGGACTGTTTGGAAGGCATGATTGGTTTTGAAATATGAAGATATGAGATTTGGAGGGGCCAAGGATGGAAAGATATGGTTTGGCTGTGTCCCCACCCAAATCTCATCTTGAATTGTATTCCATAATTCCCATGTGCTGTGGGAGGGGCCCAATGGGGGATAATTGGAATCATGGGGGTGGTTTCCCCCATGCTGCTCTGGTGGTAGTGAATAAGTCTCATGAGATCTGATAGTTTTATCAGGGGTCTCTTCTTTTGCATCTTCCTCACTTTTCTCTTGCCACTGCCATGTAAGTGGTACTTTTCACCTCCCTCCATGATTCTGAGGCCTCCCCAGCCATGTGGAACTGTAAATCCAATTAAACCTCTTTTTCTTCCCAGTCTCAGGTATGTCTTTATCAGTAGCATGAAAAGGGACTAATACACTCATCTATAAAATGGGGGTAACAACCCTCCTCAGAGGACTATTGTGACAAAGAAATGAGAGAACATAAGGAAACAGTCCAGTTCACGCCTGGTATATAAGGGCCTGATAAATATATGTGGTGATGATGATGATAATGATTACTATTTTTCCTATTGTGGAACTCAGTGGATATGGAACCTCCAGAAGCCGGCACAAAATCCAGGGAAACTAGATGAGGTGGTTCTTCCCCCTCCAGGCCAGCCCAACCCAAGCCACACCCAGAAAGCCACTCAGGGCAGGGCACCAGCTGGCAGCAGCAGAGGCTGCACCAAACACATTCCCAAACACCGCACATGTGTCAGTCAAAGTCAGGCACAGTCTTTAACGCACCTAAAACACTCCAGGAATAGGACATTTCTCCCAGAGGGGATTTGGTAAAGGAAGGTGGGTTCGATGGCTCCTCTGAGACTCATCTGGCCCTGGTACTTGTATCAGACAGTTATCATTGCAAAACAAAAACTGCAGAAGTTCAGAGGCAAACACCAGTGAGCGTTCACTACCCACACCTCTGGGGTGGTTGGTAGGAGGCTCTGCTGATCTTGGCTGGGCCCTCCCAGATGTCTAGGAGTTGGCTGGATGTTGGCTAATCCAGGCTGGCCTCAGCAGGAACCGCCAGATGGCTCACCTGTGCTCCACATGTCTAACTAGGCTTGTTCTCACAACGGTGGCAGAAACTCAAGTGATTAAGTGGAAACACACAACACCCCTTGAGGCCTAGCTTGGGGACTGGCACATCATCACTTTCTTCTCATTCTCTTGGCTAAGGCAAGTCACAGAAGGTGGGGAATACCTGCCACCTTGTGGATTGGAGAAGCTTCAAGGTCACATTACAAAAGGCATGAATATAGGAGGTGAGAAGCAATTCACATTCAGGCTCTAATTGAGCCACTTGGTGGTGAAACGTTACTCTTTCCAGCCAAACCTCTCCCCTACTCCATTTTTTTAAAAAGCACCAAATGTGTATTATAACATCCTGAAATCATTATTTCAAACTTCTCCCTAGTTAAGAACCCCTTTTTTATGTCCAAATAGTAAGTACAAACCACATCTTTATAAAGACATGAACCTCCTGAACTTAGAGGTGATGCTCTTGAGAAGTTAACTTTTTATAAATTAGATATTATTTGTAGCCGGGCGCGGTGGCTCATGCTTGTAATCCCAGCACTTTGGGAGGCCGAGGCAGGCGGATCACGAGGTCAGGAGATCGAGACCACGGTAAAACCCCGTCTCTACTAAAAATACAAAAAATTAGCCAGGCATGGTGGCGGGCGCCTGTAGTCCCAGCTACTCGCAGAGGCTGAGGCAGGAGAATGGCGTGAACCCGGGAGGCGGAGCTTGCAGTGAGCCAAGATTGCGCCACTGCACTCCAGCCTGGGCGACAGAGCGAGACTCTGTCTCTACAAAAAAAAAAAAAAAAAGATATTATTTGCTTTAGGTAGGAAAGTTCTGCTATTCAGGTGAATCTTCAAAATTTTAAACAATTGCCGAAATAGACTCCATTAAATTTAGCTTAGATAAGTCGCCTTAAAAGAGGAATCCAGCAAGGATTCTGGAAATTAGAAGTAACGACCTGGGAGTCCACATCTCAACAGTCCAGCCCTGTTTCTCCATCTGTAAAACTGGAATCATAACAATAGTGAGGCTAATACTAATAATATTGTACGTTATCTCATTTGAGTTTCCCCACAGTCTCAGAAGCTGGAATAATTAGTATCCCTTCATAGTACAGATGAGGAAAATGAGACTCAGAAAGGGTGAGTGATTTACCCAAAGTCACACAGCTCATCTTCAAGGCAGAGTTCGGTTAGAACCTCCGTGTTCCCTTCTACACTGCTGATGGGAATGTAAACTAGTACAACCACTATGGAAAACAGTGTGGAGATTCCTTAAGGAACTAAAAGCAGAACCACCATTTGATCCAGCAATCCCACTACTGGGTGTCTACCTAGAGGAAAAGAAGTCATTATATGAAAAAGATATTTGCACACGCATGTTTATAGCAGCACAATTCACAATTGCAAAATTGTGGAACCAACCCAAATGCCCATCAATCAACAAGTGAATAAAGAAACCATGGCATATATACACAATGGAATGCTACTCAGCAATAAAAAGGAATGAATTAGTGGCATTCACAGCAACCTGGATGGGACTGGAGACTATCATTCTAAGTGAAGTAACTCAAGAATGGAAAACCAAACATCCTATGTTCTCACTCATAGGTGGGAGCTCAGCTATGAAGATGCAAAGGCATAAGAATGACACAATGGACTCTGGGGACTCGGGGAAAGGGTGGGAAGGGGGTGAGGGATAAAAGACTACAAATTGTGTTCAGCGTGTACTGCTAGGGTGATGGGTGCACCACAATCTCACAAATCACCACTAAAGAACTTCCTCATGGAACCAAATACCATCTTTTCCCCAAAAAAACCTATGGAAATAAATTTTTTTTTAATTAAAAAAATGAAACAAAAACCTCCGTGTTCCAACTCTCAGTCCTAGGATCTTTTTCCCTCCCCAGTTATGCAACCCAGCAAAAAGATAACTAGCGAAGGGGAGGGTGGCATTAACTCACATGGCTTCTGCGGGTTTCTCATGAGAAGAAACTGTTCTTTCCCTTGCTTTTCCATCGTGGTTTTTCTTTTTTTCTGATTTTACCATGAACCACTTCGTTCGGATATACCCAGTCTAGCTTCCTGGAACCGTGCGGAAAAGCTGCTCTCAAAGCCTTCTCCTCCCTTTTTTTCCCTTTTCTTTTTCCAGCTGCAGCTGCAGCCTGGGCCCTGAGTGCCTGCTCTCCAGCAGCCGGGAATGCCTGCATTTTTGGGAATCCAGCAGACCAAGGCCCCGTTTTTTCCTGTCACCAGTAGGCACTTTCCCCAGAAGTCCTGCCAAAGCTGCCCCCAAGGCCCTGACAGTGTCGCGCAGGCCCCGGAGAAACAACTGAACAAGATTAAGACCAATAAAACGGATTTCACTTCCAAAAGATGACCAAATGCTCCCGAGATGGCAGAAATTGGAAGCATCAAGACTTAGAAAATTGTATCTTAGAAAATACCCCATCATCACTGGAGTGCTGTTGAATTTCCTTTTACTATCATTTTGAAATTGGAAAAAGGCCCCAGGTCCCAGGCTGGAGGTCAGGAAGAGCAGAGCTGTGGCAAGCCTGGAACCTGGGGCTACCGGGCCAGCTGCTTTCAAGGCCACGTGTGCAGGGGAATGGCACAGAGCTGTCTGATTCTGGAATCGTCCGTCTGGAGACTGAGCTAGGCGTGCCTGTGGGTGGCACTGGCTTATCGCTCTCATGTTTTCTTTCAATAAATAGCACCCTTGTTCAGGTCCTCTGAGCTCCTGTTAAGGAAGCAGGAAAATGGTCAAGATCCCTGCCCTCTGGGGCTGGCATTTTACTGGGGGAAGCAGGTAATAAAGAATAGATATGGCTGGGCATGGTGGCTCATGCCTGTAATCCCGGCACTTTGGCAGGCCGAGGCAGACGGATCACCTGAGGTCGGGAGTTTGAGACCAGCCTGGCCAACATGGTGAAATCCCATCTCTACTAAAAATACAAAAAAAAAAAAAAATTAGCCAGGTGTGGTCGTGCACACCTGTAATCCCAGCTACTAAGCAGGCTGAGGCAGGAGAATCTCTTGAACCCGGGAAGTGGAGGTTGCAGTGAGCTGACATCGCGCCACTGCACTCCAGCCTGGGCAACAGAGCGAGACTCCGTCTCGAAAAATAAAAATAAAAAGAGGGAGGTGGCAGAAGGATCAGGTCAGAAGAGGAGAAGTGATGATGGAATCAGAGGTTGGAATGTGCGCCTCGAAGATGGAGGAAGGAGCCATGAGTTAAGGAATTCAGGAAGTTTCTACATGCTGGACAAGGTCAGGGAATAGAGCCTCTCATAGCATGCCAGAAGGAATGCAGCCCTGTGGACGACTTGATTTTAGCCCGGTGAGACGCATTTTGGACTTCTGGCCTCCAGAACTGTGAGATAATGAATGTGCATTGTTTTAAGCATTTAGTTTATGATCATCTGTTATAGCAGCAACAGGAAGGCGACCACAGGGATTTAGCCAAGCTGGGGGGAAAGTGTTCCAGGCACGGCCACAGCAGGTGCGAAGGCCCTGAGGCAGGAAGCATATTTGGAAGGCTCCAGGAACAGTGAGGAGGCTGGGGTGGCTGGGGCAGTGTGGATGAGAGGAAGAGATGAGAGAGGGAATGGGTTGGTGTGTGTGGTGACAGAGACCTTGGAAAAAGCTCTGGCTTTCGCTTGGAGAGAAACGGGAAGGCCCTGCAGTTCTCACCAGAGATGTCAGTAAGTCGAGTGGAAAGGACCTCCTTGGGACACATTCTTTCCCAGCTCCCACACTAAGCCGCATAACATCAGGGATGTCACCATGCTACAGCGTCAGCTCTGAGGGCAGGGGACTTTGTTTTGTTTACTACTGAAGACACGGAACCTAATCACATCTGCAAAGACCTTTTTTCCCAATAAAGTCACATTCACAGGTTCTGGGTGGACACATCTTTGGGAGGACCACCATTCAGCCTAGTCCACCCCTCCGGCTCCTGTTCACAGCCCGGGGTCTCAGGAAAGAGAGCTGCCTCCAAAATATGACGCCTGGACCCACAGGCATGTGTGATCAGTTACAAGCTCTTCTCTTTGGCTCCGGATTAGAGACTTCCTTTGCCCAAGCTCTTTCTCCTGTGTCCAGTCTCGCGTGTTGACTGCCCTCTGGAGCTGACGTATCTGGAAGTGAAGTGATGATAGAGCATCCAGATAAAATGAGGATGGCAGCTACTTGGGGGCTCAACACCCACAGCAGGGCCCCTGCCATTCCAGACCTCCCTGGGCAGAAGAAACCTCGCCTTTCACTTTCTGTCCCTCCTGATAACATGCCCGTCAACCTTCGCCCGTGAGCAGGTCTATCCTTGCCTTTTTCTCTCCCTTCTTCCTCCATCTTTCTGCCTCTTGCCTCGCTCTTTCGGTTTTCAGGAACTATCACTCACTAAACCATCAATACATCCCATTTTGCCTGGGGCAGCCCAGGTTTACGTGGGTTGTCCCAGTGTGATTAGAAACAGCAGCCTTTTCACTCGAGATGCCCCAGTTTGGACAATATGTTCTATGGTCCTTCTGCACAGGAATACCCTTTTTGAGCCAGAGTTCATCAAACTTGAATAACGTGCCGGACTCCATGGCAAGGCATTAAAATTCCTATGAAGACACCTCAAGCTGTTTATTTAAACTATGCATCAGAGAATGTGATTCACAGCCCAAAAACCTGAAACCAGGTATAAAGTCGCCATCCAGCCTTCCAGCTGTCAAGTCAAATGTTTTCAAGCCATCCCCAATTGCTCTCTGTCATTTGTATCACACATGCCATTTGTCAGCAGATCCTATTGGTTCTGCCTTCTGGACGCCTCTAGAATGCAATCCCTGCTGTCCACCCCCGGCAAGGCCACTGGCATCTCAGCCTGAACCATTGCAGGGCTTTAAACAGAAGAGTGACATGCTCCGGCTTGTATTTTAACATGTGACATGATCCTTTTAAAGCATTCACCCGTTCCTGTCACTCTTCTGCACAAATCTCTGCCAGGGCTCACATCTCATTCATTGCAAAAGCTTAAGTTCTCACAATGGTCCAGGAGGCCCTATGTGATCCCCCATCTCCTCCCAGTCGCTCGGCTGGCTGCCCTTCCTAATGGTGTCCTCGTTCCCTCCACTCCCACCTCCTGGCGGTGTTGCTGGTCCTCACGCACGCCACCCACACCCACCACTCCTTGTCTTGACCTTTCTAAGGCCATGCAGATGTCCCTCCCAGGGAGGCCCCTCCTGGCCCTCATCTGAGATGATGCACACAGCCCTCCCCAGTACCCCCTTACCCCCACTCCCTTGATCTCTTTCTCCAAAGCTCTGATCCCCACTTATCTTCCTAAGTGTTTTATTTGCTGACCTTATAGATCCCCCATCTGCTCCCACTAGAATCTCGGCTTCCAGGGGACAAGGATTTGGGTCTACTTTGTTCACTGCTGTGTCTTGAGCTACTAAAACATATCTGGCACATAGTAGGTGCTCAACAAATATCTACTGAATGAATGAATGAGTATGCTTAGATTTCTTAAACAATTTTCCATCTAAAACCAACCAAATAACACAAAACTACATTTTTTTTAATTTATAAAAACAATTACTTGTTTTTACCACTACATACCACTATGCAATGGCTAAAATCCGAAACACACCAAACATTGCAAGGACATGGAGCAGCAGGAACCCTTATTGTTACTGGTGGGAACGCAAAATGGTGCAGCCACTTTAGAAGACAGTTTGACGCATCTTCCAAAGATAATTATAATCTTACCATACAATCCAAAAATCATATTCCTAGGAATTTGTCAAACTGATCTGAAAGCTTATGTCTACACAGAAACCTGCATATAGGCTGGGCGCAGTGGCTCACGCCTATAATCCCAGCACTTTGGGAGGCTGAGGCGGGCAGGTCACCTGAGGTCAGGAGTTCAAGACCAGCCTGGCCGATATGGTGAAACCCTGTCTCTACTAAAATACAAAAATTAGCCGGGCGTGGTGGTGTGTGCCTGTAGTCCCAGCTACGTGGGGGGCTGAGGCAGGAGAATCACTTGAACCCGGGAGGCAGAGGTTGCAGTGAGCCGAGATTGCGCCACTGCACTGCAGCCTGAGCGATGGAGCGAGACTCTGCCTCACAAAATAAAAAATAAAACCCTACACACAAATGTTTATGGCACCTTTATTCATAAATGCTAAAACCTGGGAGTAACCAAGACATCCTTCAAGAGCTGAATGGATAAACTGTGATACGCTCATGCAATGGAATATTATTCAGTGATGAAAGAAATGAGCTATCAAGGCACGGGTGGACCTAGAAGAACCTGAAATGCATATTGCCAAGTGAAAGAAGCCAATGTGAAAAGCCTCCATATGATTCCAGCTACACGACATTCTGGAAAAGGCAAAACCATAGAGACAGAAAAAGATGAGTGGCTGCCAGGGGTTTCAGGTGATGGAGGGATGAGTGGGCGGAGCACAGAGGATTTTCAGAGCTGTGAAACTACTCTGTGTGATACTGTCATGGGGGCTCCGGGACTATGCATTTGTCAAAACCCATTGCATGCAGAAAGCAAACAGTGAGGGAACCCTAATGTAAGCTATGAACTTCGATGAGTAACACAGGAGTTCCCCCTTATCCGCAGTTCTGCTTTCCGTGGTTCATTACCCACCATCAACGGCGGCCTGAAAATATTAAATGGAAAATTCCAGAAATCAACAATTCGTAAGTTTTCAAGCGCGCACCATGCTGCACAGTGTCATGAAATCTCGTGCCATCCTGCCCAGGACATGAGCCTTTGCCGTGTCCAGCATATCCACACTGTAGACACTACCCACCTGTCAGTCACTTAGTTGCTGCCTCAGTTATCGGATGGAAAAAACATATGATATATGGGGCTTGCTGGCATCCACAGTTTCAGGCACCCACTGGGTGTCTTGGAACATGTCCCCTGAGGATAACAGGGGACCACTGTAATGTATAAATAGTGGCTCATTCATTGTAACAAATGTCCCATGCCAAATGCAAGATGTCAATAATGGGGAAACTGTTGGGGGAAGGTACAGGGGAATTTCTATACCATCTTCTCAATAATTTTTTTTTTTCCTGAGATGGAGTTTTGCTCTTGTTGCCCAGGCTGGAGTGCAATGGCGTGATCTCAGCTCACCGCAACCTCAGCCTCCCAAGTAGCTGGGATTACAGGCATGCGCCACCACACCCGGCTAATTTTGATTTTTAGTAGAGACAGGGTTTCTCCATGTTGGTCAGGCTGGTCTCAAACTCCCGACCTCAGGTGATCTGCCCGCCTTGGCCTCCCGAAGTTGTGGGATAACAGGCATGAGCCACCGCGGCTGGCAAAAATTTTTTTTAAATTTAAAAAACAGTGATATAATGTGGCAGTTGATGCCATTGTCCTGGAATGGAGTCACCTCTCACAGCTCAAATAAGGTGCTGGCCTCTGGACCCCACTGTGGGGAGCTAAGTCCACCAGAGGAGTAGGAAACTGCATTGGCACCATGTGCCAGGGCCATTCAGGCCTCACTGGGCAGGGATGGTCATTGGCACAGTAAGTCAACCTCTGTTCTTTGCTTAACATCCAGAGCAATTAAAGTATCATCATAAATGAAAAGGCAGTCATGGACACCAAAGTCACATGTCCTCAGTTACAAAGCGCTCAACCAAGTGATTGGGAATATTGTCATTGTGAGGTAGAGTGTCTCCAAAGACAGCTGCCATCAACGCCTCCCCCACAAGATGTGTGCAGCACCCCCCATCTGGGTGGGCCTGGGACTGGTTTTGACCAATAAAACTGGCAGAAGTGAGGCTGTGTGAATTCCAGGCCTGGCCTTTGAGAGGACTGGCAGCTTCCACATCCCTTCTCTTGGAGGCAGCCACCACGTGAGAAGTTTGAGCTACTCTGAGAACACAGTGCTACAACAAAGCCTAAGGTAGCAATAAGGAGAGAGAGATGACCGTCCTGGTCCCAACTTGCCATTCATCCCAGCTAAAGGGCCAGCTGCCATCTTGGACATTCTAGACACAGCATACACCACGGGGAACAGAAGAGCCATACAGCTGAGCCCACGATGGTGAGAAGTAGACATTGTTGGGTTTTAAGTCACAAGACAGAACTGAAACTCATTGAAATAGAGACGAAATTAAAACATTCTCAGAGAGAGCTTTCAGACTCTCTAACACACGGGTCCCCAACCCCTGGGCCACAGATGGGTATCAGTGCTATTAGGAACCAGGCCACACAGCAGGAGGTAAGCTGCAGGTGAGCAAACAAAGCTGAGCTCCACCTCCTGTCTGATCAGCAGCAGCGTGAGGTTCTCATAGGAGTGAGAACCCTATTGTGAACTGCGCAAGCAAAGGATCTAGGTTCTGTGCTCCTTATGAGAATCTAATGCCTGATGATCTGTCACTGTCTCTTGTCGCCCCCAGATGGGACCATCTAGTTGCAGGGATACAAGCTCAGGACTCCCACTGATTCTACATTATAATGAGTATGTAATAATAACAGAAATCAGTGCACAACACATGTAATGCACTTAAATCATGCCGAAACCATTCCTGCGCCCTGCAGCCCGGTCTGTGAAAAAATTGTCTTCCACAAAACCGGTCCCTGGTGCCAAAAAGGTTGGGGACCACTGCTCTAACAGTGGGAGGTGGGGGTTGTGGTGAGCCAAGATAGCGCCATCGCACACCAGCCTGGACAAAAGAGCAAAACTCCATCTCACAACAACAACAACAAAAATGGAACTTTGTGAAATGTTTTGAGACCCTGAGAAGTGACTTGCACAACGTCATGCAACAGAAATGAGAATCCCGCTCGGCAGCCTCCCAGTGCTTCCTTGCTCCATAATTCATGAAAGAGGCATCTGCAGAACATAACCCTTTCCCAGCTTTCAGGGAAGCTGCAGCTCCGAGAGGAGCCAGACACGTGGCCAGCCAGTCCCATGAGATGTGAATGCTGTAATGGAGGAGTGGGGGCAGGTCGTGGAAGCAGAGAAGTGTTGGCTCGGCATTTCGGGAGGAGAGGATGCTCCTGCTGAGTTTTGAAGGGTGTTGTTCCAGAGAAAAATGTGGAAGAATTCAACTTGGGAAGTGGCCATGTTGACAGGCATGGAAGGGGAAGGGACCCCCAGGAGAGAGGACTGTGTGACAAACACCAAGGCCAGGAGGAGTGTGGTACATTTGGGAAACCACAAGGAGGCCAATATGGTTGGCTTCAGGGTGGCTGTGCATTTATGGGAAGCCAGGAACCTTGAAGATTGTCCTTCCAGGAATGTGAAATCATGGAATGATGTAGAGTTAACAGCATCCATTTGGGGGTCTAGAAAGATCACTCCATATGAGTCGGAACTGAGGCAGGAAGACCTCTTAGGATGCCTCAGCTGTTGTTCTGGAGAAAAACATGGAAAAATTCAACTTGGGAAGTGGTCATGTTGACAGATAGGGGAGTCAGGGTGCTGGGGACACTTCAGAGAAGAGTTAGTTGGTGGCCTGTGACAGCTAGTGAAGGACTGGGTATAGGGTTTTTGGATTTGGGATCTGCATGTCTAGGGATGCTGTTTGCTAAGAAATGGGAACGTGAGAACATGTCTGAGGGTGAGATATGGAATTTACAATGTCTCCAGGCACCCAAGTGGAGATGCCTAGCCCACCCTGGAGAGGTGGGTCCAGGCTGGGAAGTGTAGCTGGAGCCATCATCACAGGAGGAAGCAGACGTGTGGGCTGCACACAGTTGCTCAAGGAGAATATGAAGAGGGGATAGAAATAGATTATGGTTGGGGAAATAGCATCATTTAAGAAGCAAGTGAAGGAAGAAGCCAAAGACAAGTCAAGGTGAGGTAGGAAACCAGCAGGACTTATTTTCTGGTCACAACCCTGTTGACCAAGACAGAATCTGGTTCAGACAGAATAAAGTAAAGAAACAGGCAGGAACAAGCAGATGGCTATGAAAGTGATCCCTGGCTGCCCTCATTGCTCATTAACCTAGGACACTCCCACCAGCCCCATAACAGTTTACAAATGCCATGGCAACGACCCAGAAGTTATCACTCCTTTCCATGACAATGACCCAGAAGTTACTGCTCCTTTCTAGAAAGTTCTACATAATCTACCCCTCAATTTGCATTAATCTGCCCCTTAATTTGCATGTTATTGAAAGTGGGTATAAGTGGGTATAAACACAGTTTCGAGGAGCCCACAGGCTGCTGATTCTGGGCACACTACCTATGAGTTAGCCCTGCTCCACAAGGAGAAATACCGTTGAATAAAATATTGCTGTCTAACACCACCAGATCGCCCTTCAAATTCTTTCCTGGGCAAAGCCAAGAATCCTCCCAGGCTAAGCCCCAGTTTTGGTGCTCACCTGTCCTGCAACAAATGGTCTTAAATTTTAATATCAAAATAAAACCATAAAAGTGTGGAGAGAAAAATACAGGGAAAAAATGTACATGATTTTGTGGTGGGGACTATTAGGTCTAATTTCTTGCCAGTCAATAACAATTGAATATTAGCAATTTCAACCTAATACATGTCTAAGTGTCACCAAAGGCAGAAAATATAATAAATGGTATTTGGGTTTTTAAAAAGTATACATATATATGTTTTTAAAAGCATATATAAGATTACAATGGGAAAATTTTTACAACATATATATATACCAAGGGTTCATAATTTAATATATAAAGAACTTCCAAAAATCAATTAAAGACAAACACTCCCTCAAACAAAGTGGGCAGGGAATGTGGACTGGTGTATTAGTTACCTATTGTTGCGTAACAAATTATCCCAAAACTCAGCAGCTTAAACAACAAACACGTATTATCTCACACTGTCTGAAGGTCAGGAATCCAGGAGCAGCTTAACTAGGGGGTCGTCTAATTCAGGGTGTCTCATGCAGTCAGGAGGTAAGCTAGGGTTGTGGCCATTAAAAGGCTTGCCTGGGCCTCCAAGGTCACACCCTCTGCTGTTAGTGAGAGCCTCAGCTCCTCCCTGGTTTTTGGCTGGAGGTCTCAGTCTCTCACCATGTGGACCTCCACACATGGCAGCTCACTTCCTCCAGGGCAAATGACAGAGAGAGACAGATATATAGAGAGAGACAGAGAGAGAGAGAGTTCACTGCCCACTGCCTAGTCTCCAAAGTCACACACAGGCACTTCCACTTAACTTCATTCATTAGAACCTGGCTGTTAAACCCAACACACACTCCTTTCTTTGAAGGGAAGAGTATCAAAGAATATGTGCAGGCATTTTCAAAACCCAAAGGGAAATTTTAAAACACAATGGGAACTTTACAAAAGATGAAATATACAATACAAATAAGCATGAAAAACAGCCCCCCTCTGCTTTCAGGGGAAATTAATTACTCCCAGGTCCACAGCACATGGAGTTTTCTCCAGCCTGCCTGTCTTCAGCAGGGCTGTTCCCTCTGCCCGACGCGCCCCTCCCCTCCCCATCTGGCCTCCTCTGGCAACGGCCTCCTTGTCTCCTGGGAAAAGACTCCCTCCAGCCATCATGCTTAGGCCGCACGAGCCTCCTCTTATTCCTGTTATCTCATTCATCATGTTGTATTGTAATCACCTCTCTCATTAGCCACCAAGCTCTCCGAACTCAGGGTCCATGACTTCATCATCATTTTACTTCTAGTGCCTGGCATATAGTAGACAAATAACTAGGTCTCACATGATAAATGGTCTGCAAGGTACTTTTAGGGAACACAGAACCCATGTTTCCCGGGTCTGAAAAGAGAAGTCACAAAGACTGGGCTTCACTTCCCAGCCCCCCTGGAATGCAATCCCTCCGAGTGAGGGACTTCTCCTCGCATAGACACAATCGCCTTGCAGACTCCCCGAACCTGGCTCCTCTAGCTCTCTACAGCATGGAGGCTCCACGGTGAGGCTTATTCATCCGGACACACAATTTACATCTGTTCCTAACAACAGGCATCAAGTTGGCAGCTCAGCCCTGCCACGGGCCACAGTGATAACACCTGTTGTGTTTCACCAAATAAACTCTGGAACCCAGGGACCCACCGAGCCGGGACACCCTACCTGAGCCGCAGACACCTCCCCGCAAGCAGACAGCTCGTCCAAGGACTTTTCCACATGGCAGCAAGCCCGTCAGCTTCTGCTCGTCCGCATGTGTCTTGCTCTCCAGCCGTAAGTGCTCTTCAAGGGCAAAAAAACCTCTGCAAACACAACATCACCTCGTGCAGCACCACGGTCCATGAAGACTCTCACCAAGTACGGCCTGGAAAGGAGAAAAGGTGATGAGGAGAAGGTGAGCTCAGGCAGCTGCTTTTAAGTGACTTCTGAGCACCTCGTAAGTATCGGTCAGCAGTGGCCATGGTGATGCTGAGTAACAAACGTATGGGTGGACACACAGCCACTGCTGAGACCAGGGGGTCCCAAAGCCAAGTGCTGGACCTGTGGCTTGTTGCTTCAACCTTGGGAGGCCCACGGAGTTCTGGATGTTTGGGGGGTGCACTCATAAGCAGGAAATCCAAGCCACTAGGCCGGCTCCCCTGTTCTGGCTGTTACCCCATTACAGCTTCTGGACTTCAGCAGAGAAGAGTGAATTCTTTCCTGTCCCCTTACACTCTCTGGCTCAGGAAGCAGTGGAAAGATGTAGGGGTCCCAGAGCCTCACTCGACTGGTCCAGTATTCCTGCGACTGCCGACCAGACATAAACTCACAAAGTTTTTTACAAGCTCGTCCCTTCCTGGTGAGAAGCTCCCCAGATATAACAACAGAAACAGACCTATCAGGTTCTGCCAGGAAGAAAGAGCCGTGCGTAAGTCAGACCTCGTGGCTCCTTCAAACACTCAGAGGCAACATGAATCTGGACTCTTGGATGAAAGATCTAGCTTGCCTTGCCAGTTCATTTGTAAACTGGACAGCCAGAAGGCACCTCCGAGCGTGGAGACCCACTGCTCCACTGAAGCTTTTAGGGCAGCAAGGCCTTCCTCAGTAGTCTTTATTTCTTTCAGCTGCAAATTCAGCAGCAGCATTTAATATGAAAAACAGAAGCCACAGGAAAAAGGGAGCTCCGGAAATAACATACGGTGCAAAACCCTTTAAGTTTCAGCTGCTCCCAGTTAGAGGACACTCAACTGCTCCAGGCAAGAGCCCGACAAGGGGCCAGTTGACCAGGGAATTAATGAGCAACAGGAACACGACTCCCTTGGGAACGTTCTCTGCAAACCAGGTACATAGACAGCTCCAGGGACCAGCTGCCCCTCTCCCCTACTTTGGCCTCTTTTTCTTCCTCTCCTCATTTCCTCCTGCCCACTCCCCTCCTCTTCACACTGTTTCTTCCTCCTGTCCCATTATTTCCTTCTCCTCCTTTGTCAGTTCTTTAGTCCTCTTAGGGGACATCCCTCAAGCATTGCGGATTGTGTGGCATTTAAGGCCAAATACATCCCTATCTAAGACAAAGAGAAGAATAATTAATTACAACAGGCTGGGCATGGTGGCTCATGCCTGTAATCCCAGCACTTTCGGAGGCCAAGGTGGGTGGATCACCTGAGGTCAGAAGTTCGAGACCAGCCTGGCCAACATGGTAAAACCCCATCTCTAGTAAAAATAAAAAAAATTAGCCAGGCATGGTGGTGGGCGCCTATAATCCCAGCTACTCAAGAGGCTGAGGCAAAAGAATTGCTTGAACCTGGGAGGCAGGGGTTGCAGTGAGCTGAGATCGTGCCATTGCACTGCAGCCTGGGCAACAAGAGCGAAACTCCATCTCAAAACAAAACAAACAAAAAAATTAGTTATAACAACAGCCACATTTGCTGAGTGTTTATTATGTGCTAGGCACTGTTCTAAGCACTTTGCAGTCACTAGGTCACTCCTCCAAAATGGTCTACAGATGCAAACTTCCCCTAATGCTATCCCCATTTAACACATGAGGCAGAGGAAGACAGCAGCCTCATTCAGATGAGAAGCTTTGAAGAAAAGAGACTGAGTGCTTCCTGTTCCACCGTTTCTGTAAGGGGCCCTCTCAAAACTCCCCACGGGATTGTTGTAAAGATTCTCATTTCCTTCAGAGGCTGGTGAAGGCTTGTGCTATCATGATGTGGACCTAAAAAGGAAGCAAAATCTTTCATTTTATAGGCACAGGCCAATGAGGCAGGCAGCAATGGGTTAATAAGCACAGGATTCTCCCTAGACTCAGCTGGCTGACCAGCTGTCCCACCTTTTTCTCGTAGCCGCATGAAATGGAGCATCAAGCATTCTAACAGTCAGGATCTGCTTGATTGCAAATAATAAACACAACAAAAGGTGCTTCAATGATAAAGACATTCATCCTCTCCCTTTACAAGGCATTCAGAGGTAGGGCAGCTCCAGGGGTGGTTAATTCTGCAGCTCAATTATGACATCGAGGACTCCAGTTCTTTCTGTCCTCACTGCCATCTTCATGTCTCTCCTCACGGTATTGAAATGGCTGCCACAGCTCCAGGCAAACATCCACACGCAACATCCTGAGGTGAGAAGGGGGCCATCTCTTCCTTGTATCTCTTTCTGGGAGCTAAGAACCATTTCCCAGAAGCCCCCAGCCGACTTCTCCTGACATCTCATTGGCTGCAACTGGGTCACATGTTCCTGCCTAAGCCAAAAACAGGCAAACAGAGTGGGACCATAAGTTTGCTTTGGAAACTAAAAATAACATCCTAAGCACCCCCAACCAATTGAAGAGACCCACTCTGGGCCAAGGGAAACCTGAAAAAATGAATTCTCAACCATGACGGGAAGGGAGGTTGGATACACCTCATTATTCCCTCTCCCTGTTGGAGTTTAGGCACAGCTGACCAGCATTAACATTAAAATAGAGATCATAGGCCGGGCGCAGTGGCTCATGCCTGTAATCCCAGCACTCTGAGAGTCCGACGCAGGTGGATCACAAAGTCAGGAGTTCGAGACCAGCCTGACCAACATGGCGAAACCCCGTCTATACTAAAAACATAAAATTAGCCGGGCATGGTGGCATGTGCCTGTAATCCCAGCTACTCACGAAGCTGAGGCAGGAGGATCACTTGAACCCAGGAGGTGGAGGTTACAGTGAGCCGAGATCGTGCCACTGCATTCCAGCCTAGGCAACAGAGCGAGGCTCTGTCAAAATAAAATAATAAAATAAAATAACATAAAATAAAATAAAATGATAAGATAAAATAAAAAAATAAAATAAAATAGATCATAAGGTTGACAAGACTTCATTGTGGCCATAAGATACCAAATTCTAACCTGACTCTAATATAACATCACGTGACAGATAGCAGACCCTGAGGGAAATCAAAATTGTTTACCCCAAAATCTATTTCTTGACATATTTTGAAATGACCCTTCAAAGTCATCTTTTTTTTTTTTTTTTTTTTTTTTTTGAGACAGACTCTTGCTCTGTTGCTCAGGCTGCAGTTGCTTTGGCGCGATCTCAGGTCACTGCAACCTCCACCTCCCAGGTTCAAGTGATCCTTCTGCTTCAGCCTCCCGAGTAGCTGGGACTACAGGTGCTCACCACCACACCCCGCAGATTTTTTTGTATTTTTTAGTAGAGATGGGGTTTCACCATGTTGGCCAGGATGGTCTCGAACTCCTGACCTCGTGATCTGCCCGCCTTGGCCTCCCAAAGTGCCGGGATTACAGGCGTGAGCCACCGCGCCCAGCCCCAAAGTTGTCTTTTGTGGGAGAAATTTGCATCTGAAGAGAATCTTCTCCCTTTTCTAGGTCTTACCCAGATCTAGAAGAGATTAAATGACAGTTTGACACCTTTAAGGTCTAAAAAGAGATATTTACCGTATTCTCCCTAAGGCTGCATCTGAAGGTTTCATCTACATAATAAGAACCTTGGCTTCTGCAACCCCTCTTAACTCAAGCATTTACCTCAAGTCTGCAGACAAAGCTTAACTCTTTCAACCAATTGCCAATCAGAAAATCTTTTAATACACCTGTGACCTGTAACCAGCCTCCCCTCCCACTTTGAGATTCCCACCTTTTGGGGGCAAATAAATATATACCTTCCATATATTGACTTATGTCTTTGCCTGTAACTTCTGTGCGCCTAAAATGTATAAGACGAAACTACAACCTGTCCACGTAGGGCACATTTTCTCAGGATCTCTTGAGACTGTTCCTCAGGCCATGGTCACTTATACTAGCTCAGAATAAACCTCTTTAAATATTTTACAGTTTGGCTTTTTTGTCAACAACTTCAACCAATCCGAATTTGAAACAAAGGGTCAAGAAAACCACCATCTCTCCAGGAAATGGTTCCATGCTCTTTTCTTCCCGGCATCTTTACACACCAGTTATCTTCATTGCCTCCATGCACGGCCATTAACTGGATTACTGGGGATTCCTAAACAAGGAATATAAAATTAAATTAAAAATATAACTAAAAATATAAAATTAGCCAGGCATGCGCCTGTAATTCCAGCTACTCAGGAAGCTGAGGCAGGAGGATCATTTGAACCCAGGAGGTAGAGGTTGAGGTGAGTGGAGATCGTGCCACTGCACTCCAGCCTGGGTAATAAGAGCAAAACTCTGTCAAGAAAGAAAGAAAGAAGAAAGAAAGAAAGAAAGAAAGAAAGAAAGAAAGAAAGAAAGAAAGAAAGAAAGAAAGAAAGAAAGAAAGAAAGGAGAAGGAAGGAAAGAAAGAAAGAGAGAGAAAGAAAGAAACAGCCTCTTACGTGATCTTTGCTGCCTGCCACCACCATCCATGCCTAGTAAAATATTCCAGTGCTAGGAAGATGCTTGGAATGTCACGGAGACGGGAATCGCTTTAAAGCAAGCAAATAATTGTTAGACTCCTGGCTTTGCCACTTACTTGGTAGAGTAAGAAAGACATGGGAGAAGGGAACATGACTGTTGGATGGAAAACCAACATCTTCTGCCTTTATCAGCTTCTTTCTTGACACAGTCTCACCTAAGAGTTGTCATCACACCAACAAAGAGTCCTCACACCAATGAACAGTCGTCACACCAACAAGTTCATACTCAGCTTCTTTGCTGGCTAGGGAAACTACCTGTTCTAAATGCAAAACATGTGAAATTCATCTTTTCCCAGCCCTTTGGTCTTTCGCCTTGACAGGCAAAGCTTTGCCTTGCCAGTCTGTATCTGATCAAGTGCCAATAATGATAAGGTTAAGACAAAAAAGGGCCCGAATTCCTGGCTCGATTCAATTCAGAGATAACCACGTACAGACGTTCTGGGTGTTTCTGTAACGGATTTTGAACTCAGCCTGTGTTTAGAAAAGACTGGTGTCACATATAAGCAGTACGGGGTCACACAAAGTTTAACCTGATTCAGAAGTGGGTCTGAAAGAGAGAGGGAGAGAGCCAGAAAGATGACAGAGAGAAAGATCCAGAGAGATGAGAGAGAACTCAAGCCGGTCTTTTGTCTTCTTCCCCTTGCAAAGATACGGCTACATTGCTCCAAAAAAGGACAGTTGAACTCTCAAGACACAGAACACCTCAAAGAATTCCCAAATATCTAACAACATCACCCTGTAATCAATCCTACATCCTAGACTGCAAAATCACATTTGCAAAATCTCCCGGCTAGCCCTGAATCAGTGTGCACAGAGCCTAACGCCAAACCTGCCATTGTTTTAAAAAAGCAGAGGCCAGGCGCTGTGGCTCATGCCTGTAATCCCAGCACTTTGGGAGGCCAAGGTGGGTGGATCACCTGAGGTCAGGAGTTCGAGACCAGCCTGACCAACATGGAGAAACCCCCGTCTCTACTAAAAATACAAAATTAGCTGGGCATAGTGGCACACACTTGTAATCCCAGCCATTCAGGAGGCTGAGGCACGAGAATCGCCTGAATGCGGGAGGCGGAGGTTGCAGTGAGCCGAGATCGCACCATTTTGCACTCCAGCCCCAGCAACAAGAGCGAAATTCTGTCTCAAAAAAAAAAAAAAAAAAAATCAGAATAAGAAAAGTCCCCTCTGTGATAGGCTGTCGCCCTGTGCCGAGCATCTGACTCAGTATCCTCTATTCCTCACCTCACTGGCCCCTCCCAGGAATCCTGGGAGGTGGGTGTTATCTTTAGTGTTTGGTTTGCAAATACCCATTAACAGCTTGGAGAAGTTGTTCAGTGACTCACCTGAGGCTACTACCTAGCAAGTAAGTGGCTGAGCCGGGAGTTTCACTTAAGCCTAACAATAATCATTTGCTTGCTTTTAAGCTATTCCCACCTCTGTGACATTCCAAGCATCTTCCTAGCACTGGAACACTCCATTAGGCATGGATGAAATACTTTATTAGGCACTGGAATTAGGCACTTTATTAGCACTGGAATACTTTATTAGGCATAGATGGTGGTGGCAGGCACAAAGATCATACATGAGGCTGGTTCACGGCATGGTCATCATTATTTAGGAATCCCCAGTAATCCAGTTAATGGCTGTGCTTGGAAGCGATGCAGAGAACTGGTGTGTAAAGACGCCAGGAAGAAAAGAGCATGGAAATGTTTCCTGGGGAGATAGTGGTCTTCTTGACCCTTTGTTTCAAAAATCACTCACTCCTCTAAAAGATGTGTACATAAAGGTTCATAGCAGCTTTATCCGTAAAAGCCAAAAGGTAGAAACAACTCAAATGCCCATCAATGGATAAATGGTTAGGCCTGGTGCAGTGGCTCACGCGTGCAATCCCAGTGCTTTGGGAGGCCAAGCAGGCCAGGATCACTTGAGGCCAGGAGTTTGAGACCAGCCTGGGCAACATCGTGAGACCTCATTTCCACGAAAACATTTTTTTAAAAGGATACGTGGGTAAACAAAATGTGATCAATGTGATCTCTGCAGAGTGGACTATGATTCAGCTATCAAAAGGAATGAAGCACTAATGTTACCATCTCGCCAATGCGCCACAATGTAGCAGTCTGTCTTTGTTTGAGGTATCACCTGGAGTTCTTTGTCTCATGAAAATTAAGGAACGTGGACACCAAGGGTGACGTTCCTGCTAAAGTTTAATAAGCAAAAGAAGAAAGCTCTCTGCTGCAGACAGCAGGCCTGAAAGAGGGTTGCCGTTTTTATAGTAGACTGCAAAGTCTACTTTTTTTTATACGAAACTGATGAGGGCTGGGTGTCTCCTTTGCATAGGCATGAATTTCTGGTAGCTCCACCCTGTCCTCCTAATGCACATACGGGCCCTTAGCTTGAGTTACTCCATATTGCTTCGCTCCCGTTACTGCACATGTGTCAGGGGATGGAATTTTCCACTGTGGGCATGTCTAGGCAAGTCACCTGTGTAATCTTATCTGTGCAGCTGTGGGCATCTTAGGCAAGCCACCCTGTGCAAGTTCCCTCATCTGTGCGTGCAGCTTGATTTTTCGGGCTGTTCTTTTGTTTGAAAGAATTCAACCGAGGACCCACCCTAACTGCCTGCCTGACTGGTTTCTTTTTCCCCTCTCACTGACAGAGGCTACAACATGAATGAACCTCAAAAATGATGCAGAGTAAAAGCAGCCAGACATAAAAGGCCACATAGTGCATGACTCCATTCATGCGAAATATCCAAAATAGGTAAATCCACAGAGACAGAAAGCAAATCGGTGGTTGCCATGGGCTGGGAAGATGGGGGATGGGGAGTGACCTCAATGGATATGGAGTTTCCCTTTGGGGTGATGAAAATGTTCTGGAACTAGGTACAGGTGGTGGTTACAACATTGTGACTATCCTAAATGTCACTGAATTGTCCACTTTGAAACGGTTAGTTTTATGTGATGTGAATTTCAGCTCAATTTGAAGAAAAAAAAAGGAGAAGAAAAGAGAAAGTCACTCTCCAGCTTTATAATATGAAAAGAAAATCTTGGGCCCCCAAAATCACTAAGCTAAAGGAAAAGTCAAGCTGGAAACTGCTCAGGGCAAACGTGCCTCCCATTCTATCCAAAGTCACCAGTCTGCTCACTGAGATAGATGCGTATCTGATTGCCTCCTTTGGAAAGGCTCATTAGCAACGCAAAAGAATGCAACCATTTGTCTGTCACCTACCTGTGACCTGGAAGCCCCCTCCCTGCTTCGCGTTGTCCCCACCTTTCTGGACAGAACCAATGTACTTCTTACATATATTGATTGGCGTCTCATGTCTCCCTAAAACGTATAAAGCCAAGCTGTGCCCCGACCACCTTGGGCACGTGTCATCAGGACCTCCTGAGGCTGGGTCACAGGTGCATCCTCAACCTTGGCAAAATAAACTTTCTAAGTTAACTGAGACCTCAGACTTTCTGGGTTTACAATAATTATCACATTCTCTGAAAGCAACACAGTCAGTTCCCTCCCAACAGGTGGGGTGAGAGGTGATACTCCAAGGAGCGTGGATGCTGCTGTTAGGAAGCGCTCAGGCACTGGGCTGTCTCCATCAAGTCTTGTTGCCGTATGTGGAGCGACCTAATCTAACCATTTATCATCATTTTAAGAAACCAGGGTATTACTGTTTGAGGGCCGAAGTTCTGCAGAACCGGCTCAGGAAGCAGCAAAACACCACCATCGACGGATATGACCATCAGAAAGGCCGGCTAACTCTCCCTCCTCCCCAGGAAACAGCTATGAAAATAGCATGTGAGCCCAAAATGCCATCATTAGGCTTGAAATAAGCTGCGGTCTCCAGCAGGAAGGAGAATAATTGAATTGGCAATGTGCTCTCTCTGACATCGGTTACCTTTTAGACAAAGCCTCACGTGTTCCTGATTTGAAATTTCATTTCGGGGGTGGGGAGACAGATCTGGTTTCTGTCTGCTTGGGATGGGGAGAGTGAGAGCAGGCAGTGAAGAAAGGGCCTGCGTGGAGAGCTCCTGGCCACAAACATCCAGAGGAAGGGGAAATTGCAGTGACCCTAACTTGTCACTTTCAAAAGCTGAGTGATCCTTCTGCATGTATGAAATGCTGGCATGTCAATGACAAAGCCACCCTGCAGTGTGGCTCCAGATTTCCTAAGGGGGAGTGGGGGTGGGGCGAGGCCTTCATCTAGTGGAAAGGGGAACCCCAGCTCCCCACATGAGACAAAGAACTTTTGGAAAATATTTGGATTCTTGGCTTCTGCAGGAGCCACCATCGATAACACACTTGGAGCACCCTGCGCATTGGCTGCCAGTTTGGTCACTGGGCTGTCATCTGCCCTCAGAGATGGTCCACAGATGATGTGACAAAAGACAGAGCCCAGGCCTCCTGACTTCCAAAAAGTTATTTTTCTTTTTTTCTTTTCTTTCTTTCTTTTCTTTCTTTTTTTTCAGACAGAGTCTTGCTCTGTTGCCCAGGCTGGGGTGCATTGGTGCAATCTTGGCTCACTGCAACCGCCACCTCCTGGGTTCAAGCGATTCTCATGTCTCAGCCTCTGTCTCCTAAGTAGCTGGGATTACAGGCATGAGCCACTGCACCCTACCCCAAAAGGTCCTTTTTCCATTTGCCCCATTAGCCAAGGAGATGTCACTGAATGATCTTGAAGTGCCTGGATCAAGCTGAGGTTTAATCTGGTTCTTCCCAAAGTCCTCCCCATGGTCCTCCATGGTCCCCCAGTATTCCCTGCACCCCACCATCTATAATGATTTTCTTTTCTCACCTGAAGTAAAATCATAATTATTACCCAATCCTTTTCTCCACCTATTTATTGACTTTCTGAAGGTTCCCCACTTGGTTCTATCAGCCTCTGTGGATTCGTCCTCCCCTTCTTGAAGCTACCTTCTATCTAGTGCCTCCTTGTACCAGGACCCCAAAACTTTAACTCACCCACAATGACACAGAGGTGTCACTGTCATTCCAGTTCAACACACGTATTGAGAATCACTGTTATCCACACAGTGAACTGAGTTTTCACCTCATTTTCACATGTATATGAGAACTTCGAAAGACTGGAATGAACCATGTTTTATCAACAGTATGGAATATTACACAGTTGCTAAAAAGAGTGCACTAGGGCAAGGTGTTCACCTGAAGGGACAGCTAATATTAAGTTCAGAAACAACAGGCGTTTGATCAAGGTTAGCATCGTCAGTGACATATCAATTGCATGTCCTACTGATATGATGTGATGGAAATGGCACTTTACCCCTGGTATCTTCCTCCCCAAAACATATACCCCTGGTCTAACCATGAGAAATATGTCAGAGAAACCCAAATCGACAGACATTCTACAAAATAATTGGCCAGTATTCTTCAAAAGTATCAAGGTCATAAAAAATGTAGACTGTCTGGGCACGGTGGCTCATGCCTGTAGTCCCAGCATTTTGGGAGGCCAAGGTGAGTGGATCACCTGAGGTCACGAGTTCAAAACCAGCCTGGTCAACATGGTGAAACCCTGCCTCTACCATTGCACTCCAGCCTGGGCAACGAGAGTGAAATCCGTCTTAAAAAAAAAAAAAATTCCGATATAGACTAAAGAACCATCTCAGATTGGAGGAGACTAACAGACATGACAACTGAATGTCCTGTGGTGTCCTGGCTGGTTCCCTAAAACAGCAGGGAAATATTAGAGAAAACTGGTGATGACTCAATGAAGCGTGGAGCTTCTTTAATAGTAATGTGCAGCCGGGCGCAGTGGCTCATGCCTGTAATCCCAGCACTTTGGGAGGCCGAGATGGGCGGATCACCTGAGGTCGGGAGTTTGAGACCAGCCTGACCAACACGGAGAAACCCCATCTCTACTAAAAATACAAAATTAGCCAGGCGTGGTGGCGCATGCCTGTAATCCCATCTACTCAGGAGGCTGAGGCAGGAGAATCGCTTGAACCTGGGAGGTGGAGTTTGCTGTGGGCCGAGATCGTGCCATTGCACTCCAGCCTGGGCAACAGGAGCGAAACTCTGTCTCAAAAAAAAAAAAAAATAGTAATGTGCTAGGGTTGATCTCCTGGTTTTGACAAATGTACAATAGAGGAAACAGGGTGAAGAGTAGATGAGAACTCTCTGTACTATTTTTGCAACTTTCTTGTAAAAATAAAACTATTCTACACAGTGTATTTTTAAAAAGAGCAGCAAGTTGTAATGTGAATAGTATACTCTTATTTATTTTAAAAAACCAAAGCCTATAATAGGTCCATATGTGTAAACATGGCATAGCAGGGCACACACTAAATTGTTACTATTTGTTACCTGGGGGTGGGAGTTAGGGGGATTATTAATATGCTTTTTATTTCTATGTTTTTGAACTGTTGCAATGAGCAACCTGTTTTCTATGCTATCTAGCCTGTTGTAAAGACTAAAATATGCAATTTTTAAAAATCTAATGAATTTTGGGCAAAAATACTTGCTTCCCTATCTCCAAAAGCAGCAGCAAGAAAACACGTATTGGAGCTCTAACAAAGAGAGTTAAATTACACCCTGCCATAACCCCCAAAAGAGTTTCTCTCTCCAGAAACATGGTGGTATTTTCACTGGCCCTATTAGACAGTTAAACTAGATAACAAGTATAAGACTAATTACTACCCTACAGTATGGCAGCTTGTGAACGATAGCCTTCAATTTATTCCACAAAGAATTTTATATATTAAGGGAAATGTGGGGAAAACTATCCACTTCGCACTACACACCAAACCTGAAGGTGTTGAATGTTTTTGACTCATTGAATGGAACAGTACTTGGGGAAAGAAGGTAGTGTAGGATGGAGGAGGGAAAGTAAAGAAGGAGAAACTATAAGAGGAGGTTGAGGGAGCTGACAATTAAGGAACTACATATGATTCCAAGAAGAGAGAATGAGCCAAATTGCAGAACACAGAGGAGGAAAAGGAGGTAAAGACTGCTTGGAGGAGAACCAACTGAAAAAGCATTATAGCCAATAAGAGGTTCAGTCAGTGGCCAGATATAAGATAAATATAAAAATACCAGTAACCTTCCTTTACAGCAGCCTCAACCAATTACAAAATGCCAGGGACAAAAAGATCCATCTTATTAACAACAAAAAATCAAAGAATAATGAGGTACAAAATTAACAAGAAATTCCCAAGACCTATGTGATGATTACAAAACCTCATTGGATACCATGAGCAGATCTGAATAAACAGGAAGATTTATCTAGTTCTTTAGGTAAGAAGGTTCAACCTTGTAAAGATGATGATTTCATGTTGACTTTAATCCAGATATTCAATGCAATACCAAGAAAACTCCTAGGAGGATTTTATTTATTTATTTACTTATTTATTTATTTTGAGACAGAGTTTCGCTCTTGTCACCCAGGTTGGAGTGCAATGGTGCAATCTCAGCTCACCACAACCTCTGCCTCCTGGGTCCGAGCGATTCTCCTGCCTCAGCCTCCCAAAGTAGCTGGGATTACAGGCACCTGCCACCACATCCAGCTAATTTTTTTGTATTTTTAGTTGAGACGGGGTTTCACCATGTTGGCCAGGCTGGTCTTCAACTCCTGACCTCAGGTGATCCACCCACCTCAGCCTCCCAAAGTGCTGGGATTACAGGTATGAGCCACCACGCCTGGCCAAGGATTTTAAATATAACTTGAGAAGCTCATTCCAAAATCCATCTAAGATGAAAGGCTATAAAATTGTGTAAAAAAACAATAGTAAGATGTTAAAACATACTACAAAGCTGTAACCATTAAAACAGTGTGATACTGGTACATGTAGGTGCTTTGGCGATTCCTTGCCATCTCCAGCATCTAACCCCCTCTCCCTACTCCCAAAGAATACCCTGAATATCCCAGCCAATGGATGAATGTGTAGTTGACCCAATCCCCAATGCTAGCAGGGATTTGATTGGCTTAAGGTAGTCAGTGTTTTCCATTCTTCCAACCATAGTGCTTGGATCAAACCAAGTCAAAGGACAACAAGACCCAATTTTGGAATTTGTTTAGGTAGACTCCCCCTTTTTCATGTTGGATATGATCAAGGAGGCATGTAGCCTTGGAAGCTCCTGGCTTCAGACCAAGATGGCACCAACATGAAGGAAGTGGAGCCAATAACACACAGAAAGAAAGCAAGTCCTTATTATATCACCTGAGCTGCTGGATCTTGCCTGGTCTGAGGCCCTGAACATCTCAGCTATGAGCTGCACATTCGTTTTATTGTTTTAATCAGTTTACATCGAATTTTTAGTTGTTTACAACTAAAAGTATCCACCCTGTGTCAATACAGATTGAACACATAGATAGATGGAACAGCAAAGAGTGTCTAGAAAAAGCTGTGTGTGGGAAGGGATACACATGTCCACACGTGCACCATATGTATGTATGTAAATGTAAATTTAGTATATGAGAAAGATGACATTTTTAAATCACAAGGGAAAAGATAGATTATTTAATAAACAGTATGAGGAAAATTAACTACCCATTTTGAAAATAAAATAAAATTAGATTATTGCCACAAACTGTTCACAAATGGAAATTTCAAATGCATTAAAATACCAACATTTTTTAAAAATCCCATACAAGTATTAAAAGAAAATAAATGAGATAGGTTTCAGGGGGGCATGGTGGTTGTGTTTTTTTTTTTAAAAATCTTGGGGTAAATAAGATTTCTAAAATAAGACAGGAAACCTAGAAGCCATAAAGGGAAAAACATAGAAATTAAAATGTAAAATGTTTACATGATAAAAGAGGCTGGGCGTGGTGCCTCAAAGTGCATGGTAATCCCAGCAATTTGGGAGGCCAAGGTGGGAGGATCACTTGAGCCCAGGAGTTCAAGACCAGCCTGGGCAACATAGTGAGACACTGTCTCTATAAAAAATATAAAAAATTAGGCCGGGCATGGTGGCCCACGCCTGTAATCCCAGCACTTTGGGAGGCCAAGGCGGGTGGATCACAAGGTCAGGAGATCAAGACCATCCTGGCTAACACAGTGAAACCCCGTCTCTACTAAAAATACAAAAAATTAGCTGGGCGTGGTGGCAGGCACCTGCAGTCCCAGCTACTCGGGAGGCTGAGGCAGGAGAATGGCATGAACCCAGGAGGCAGAGCTTGCAGTGAGCCGAGATTGTGCCACTGCACTCCGGCCTGGGCTACAGAGCGAGACTCTGTCTCACACACACACACACAAAAATATATATATATATAAAAATAAATTAGCCAGGCTTGGTGGTGCACGCCCGTAGTCCCAACTACTCAGTTAGGCTGAGGCAGGAGGATCACTTGAGCCCAGGAGGTCAAGGCTGCGTTGTGCTGTGATTATACTACTGCACTCCAGCCTGGTTGACGGAGTGAGACTGTCTCAAAAAAAAAAAAAAATATATATATAGAGAGAGAGAGAGAGAGGACACAAAGTTCACATTACAGGTAAAGTTAGTTACAACACACATAAAAACAAAAGATTAACATTAAGATTTTATAAAAGACTCCTACACAAGATTAAGGAACACACAGAAAGTGAGCAACGAATATGAACGAACAATTCACAAAAGAAGTAAAGGTGGTTGCCTAACATTTGACCAGCTGCTCCACCATGCTAGTAGTTAAGTCAAATGCAAACTATGGCAACAACAAGATTTTTTTTTTCGCCATTAGGTTTACACAACTAGAAGTTTGACAATGTTCAATGTGGGAAAGATCCGGGAAACAGGTATTCTACACTCCTGGTTGGAGGCCACAATTAGGTTTTAAATGCAGATACTTTAAGACAAGTAGTTCTTACCCTGGCTACAAATTAGAATCACCTAGGGGGCTCTTGAAGAAATTCTGAGGACCAGCTCCATATCCCAGAGATTCAGACTTAATGTGTCCAGTGGGCCTAGTGCAGTGGCTCATTCCGGTAATCCCAGCACTTTGGGAGGCCGAGGTGGGCGGATCACTTGAGGTCAGGAGTTCAAGACCAGCCTGGCTAACATGGTAAAACCGTGTCTTTACTAAAAATACAAAAATTAGCTGGGCCTGGTGGCGCGTGCCTGTAGTCCCAGCTACTCGGGAGGCTGGGGCAGGAGAATCACTTGAATCCAGGAGACGGAGGTTGCAGTGAGCTGAGATTGTGCCATTGCACTCCAGCCTGGGCAACAGTGTGAGACTGTGTCTAAAAAAAAAAAAAAAAAAGGGCCTGGGGTGTGGCCCTGACAGGGTGTCTGAAAGAGTCCCCAGTGTTCCAAATGAAGTCCACAAACTGCTGCTTTAGAACCAGAAATTTTACGTCTAGAGGTCCATCTTTGAAAAATATAAGCACATGTGTGCAAAGAGGCACCAGAAGGACGCTCACTCCAGCATCTGCGGCAATTGCAAAAACTCGAAAACAATATAAATACCGTCCATTGGGGAATGGTGAAATAAACTATGGTACAAGCACACCATGTAATCTAACTCCTGAATCAGTCGGAAAGAACGCGGAGGGTTGATCTGTATCTACTATACAAATTGAAATGAGAATACATCCAAAACATATCATATCGTTGAACAAAAATGCAAATTACAGAATGATATGTACATATGATCCCATTTATGTTAGACAATGCTGAACACTTCCATGAGTACTTACACATGTATACAAATGTTAAGAAAAGACTAGAACATGGCTATGTGCAGTGGCTCATGCCTGTAATCCCAGCATTTTGGGGGGCCAAGTTGGGAGAATCACTCGAGGCCAGCAGTTGGAGACCAGCCTGGGCAACACAGTAGATCCCATTTCTACCATTTGGTAGATCCCCTTTCTACCAAAAGTAAAGCAAGTTATCTGGGCACGGCCGCATGCACCTCTCGTCCTAATTACTTGGGAGGCTGAAGCGGGAGAATTGCTTGACCCCAGTTCAAGGCTACAGTGAGCTACGATGGCACCACTGCACTCTAGCTGGGTGACAGAGTGAGACCCTGTCTTTGAATAATTAATAATAATAATAAAACACACATCAAGCTGGTAACAATACTATAGTTAACTTCTAGGGGAAGAAGAGAGATTGAAAGGTGAATGGAAGGCAAGACATGTTTTACTTCCTAGCCTACAGTATTCTCTGAATTTTCATAAGAACATCATGCATTTATTATTTGGAAAATTACTTAAGCAGTTTCTTATTTTATTTTTTTGAGATGGAGTCTTGCTCTGTCACCCAGACTGGAGTACAGTGGTGCGATCTCGGCTCACTGCAACCTCCACCTCCCAGGTTCAAGGGATTCTACTGCCTCAGCCTCCTCAGTAGCTGAGATTACAGGTACCCACCACCACACCCTGCTATTTTTTTTGTATTTTTTAGTAGAGATGGGGTTTCACCATGTTGGCCAGGCTGGTCTTGAATTCCTGGTCTCAGATGATCCACCTCCCTCAGCCTCCCAGAGTGTCGGGATTACAGGTGTAAGCCACTGCGCCAGGCCTCTTTTTTTATTTTATTTACATGCTACACAGAGATTGGACTGCCTTGGGCAAAGTTTTGTTGAGGAAAGGAAGACAAGATGGAAGACTTGCCTTCACCCCTGGCAAGCCACCCATCTGCCCCTTTTTTTTTGGAGACGGAGTCTCGCTCTGTCGCCCAGGCTGGAGTGCAATGGTGCGGTCTCGGCTCACTGCAAGCTCCACCTCCCAGGTTCACGCCATTCTCCTGCCTCAGCCTCCTGAGTAGCTGGGAATACAGGTGCCCGCCACCACGCCCGGCTAATTTTTTGTATATTTAGTAGAGACAGGGTTTCACGGTGTTAGCCAGGATGGTCTCGATCTCCTGACCTCGTGATCCACCCACCTCGGCCTCCCAAAGTGCTGGGATTAGAGGCGTGAGCCACCACGCCTGGCCTCCATCTGCCCCTCTTTAGGCACAGCAAGCAAGGCCATCTCTTAATCACCACTGTGTCCCAGAGATGAAGCTTGAAGCCTGACATACAGTACGTGCTCAATACAACTAGCTGAGTTAATGCATAAGTGAGTTAATGAATGGAGACAATAATGTGTGCGGGATAGATTAGAATTTGAGCCAAATTTTCCTAATTTGTTCTGGGTTGCGAACTGGTCTACTCTGTTATGTGGGGTCTACCCATAATTCATGGCTTGGTGAGTGAACCACGTCCTACAGTTGAAAATTCCTCCTCCCCACACAGTGCCTTGAGAAGCAGGGCTCAGAGCACCAGATGACTCTCAGGTTAGAGGCACAGGCGAATCCCAGGCCTTGGAGATGACCCTGCCCAGAGACAGTTTTTATGGCAAAAGCCATCAGTGTTGTCACTAGGAATAACATGCCTTGTGCTGGGCAGGTTTAGTTCTAGGAAAATGCAGCCCTTGGGATTATGACTGTACTTGTGCTTTTAGGAAAAAAACCAAACCAGAGCCTTTCGGACAGCCAGGAAACACTTCCATCCGGAGTCGCTCCTGAACCACCTGCATCAGAATCACTTTGTGGTCTTCAAAAATGCAGGCTCTGGGCCAGCAGAATGAGAATGGAGGATCCACATGTCTAGCGGACTTCCCCAGGTGGGTCTCAGGCACTGAGCAGTTTGAGAGCTGCCAGATCTGAGCAGTGTTTCAAACTGGCCGAGACCAATTCGTGGTTATTAAATCAATTTAGCAAGTCCAGGTCAGCTTTTTTCTTTTTCTTTTCTTTTTTTAAAGACGGAGTCTTACTCTTGTCACCCAGGCTGGAGTGCAATGGTGTGATTTCAGCTCACTGCAACTTCCGCCTCCTGGGTTCAAGCGATTCTCCTGCCTCAGCCTCCTGAGTAGCTGAGACCACAGGCACCCATCACCATGCCCGGCTAATTTTTGTACTTTTAGTAGAGACGGGGTTTCACCATGTTGGCCAGGCTGGTCTCGAATTCCTGACCTCAGGTGATCTGCCCACCTCGGCCTCCCAAAGTGCTGGGATTACAGGCGTGAGCCACCACGCCTGGCCAGCTTTTTTCTTTTATGACAGAATGAGTTGGCACAGGATGGAACAACACAAAACAGAAGTAGACAAAACACCTCAGAATGTGTCACAGAGGAAAAGGTAAACCACCCAATGGGCTCACCTTGCCCAGTGCCTAGACAGGGGAATTGCAATGGATAAAGAGTAATTCACACAGAGCTGGCTGTGTGGGAGACCGGAGTTTTATTATTACTGAAATCAGACTCTCTGAGCATGCAGGGATCAGAGCTTTTAAAGATAATTTGGCGGGTAGAGGCTTGGGAAATGCGGAGTGCTGATTGGCCAGACTGGAGATGGAATCAGGGGTTTGAAGTGAGTTTTTCTTGCTGCCTTCTGTTCCTGGGTGGGATGGCAGAACCGGTTGAGCCAGATGACCGGTCTGGGTGGTGTTAGCTGGTGCATCAGAATGCAGGGTCTGCAAAATATCTCAAGCTCTGATCTCAGGTTTTACAAGAGGGATGTTATTCCTAGGAGCAATCTGGGGGGGTTTAGACTCTTGGAGCCAGAGGCTGCATGGCCCCTAAACTGTAACTTCTAATCTTGTAGCTAATTTGTTAGTCCTGCAAAGGCAGACTGGTCCCTAGGCAAGAAGGGGGTCTTTTCTGGAAAGGGCTATTATCAATTTTGTGTCAGAGTCAAACCATGAACTGAATTCCTTCCCAAAGCTCGTTCAGCCGACGCCCAGGAATGAACAAGGACAGCTTAAAGGTTAGAAGCGAGATGGAGTCGGTTAGGTCTGATTTCTTTCGCTGTTGTCATTTCCTCAGTTATAATTTTGCAAAGGTGGTTTCAAAGGTAGGTATTGTTTTGTGAAACTTTGGTTTCAGCCTTACATATGCAAAGCTGAGATTCAGCTGGTGCTCAGCCTTACAGTTCTACTGGTTAAGAGATCAAAATGCATTTTTACAGGTTGTTAGACAGCTGCTGCCCACCTGCTGCCCCCCCTACTGCCTTGGGGACCCCTCCCCAAACTCTCATGTTGATTCTGGCACAGCAGGGGACTTCAGGACTCAGCTCAGCTTTGAGACCAGATCTGATGGGTCAGCCTCCTGGCCTTCCCAGATGTTAAATATTTTGACTCTCACCCCTGTGCACGTGGGTATGTGTAATGGACTGGAATGTTAAAATGGATTGAGATTATGTATAAGGTTTGAAAATATTGTCAAGGGGCAAGGTTTCTGAGGGGGCGGTGTGGGTGGGGAGTGGGTGCACTGGCTGTGGGAGAGGGGGTTGACCCCCTGGGCTGGCTTTCACAGGGCAAAGTAAACACACAGAGACCTTTGCTTCCTTCTCAGGGATTCAGTCTGAAAATAAACCGTGCGAGGTGAGTAAATACACACGCTGAGCCCCACACTGGAAGCGGAGGGGGTGAGGATAGAAGATCAGAGGAGATGATAATGACCTTGCAGCTGAGGTCCAACTTCCAGCTAACATCCAGAGATGATCCAGAGATGTCTGGGCTTGGGAGGAATCCTGCTTAACAGCAGAAGGAAGAGAAAAGCTCCTGCCTGTGTCTACTACATCAGCATGATCAGCATCCAGTAATGAGGAAAATGTAAATCGACCAGCTCTTTAAGCACTAAAGAAGAGGCAAATTCTGGCCTGGCGTGGTGGCTCACATCTGTAATTCCAGCACTTTGGGAGGCCAAAGTGGGAGGATTGCTCAAGCCCAGGAGTTCAAGATCAGCCTAGGCAACATAGTGAGACCTCATCTCTACAAAAAAAAAAAAAAAAAAAATCAAAAAAATTAGTCAGGGGAGCTGCGGTGGCTCACATCTGTAATCCCAGCACTTTGGGAGGCCGAGGTGAGAGGATCACCTCAGGTCAGGTGTTCGAGGCCAGCCTGGTCAACTTGGTGCAACCCTGTCTCTACTAAAAATACAAATATTACCCAGGCATGGTGGCACACACCTGTAATCCCAGCTACTCAGAGGCTGAGGCACAATAATCGCTTGAACCTGGGAGGCGGAGGTTGCAGTGAGCTGAGATCACACCACTGAACTCCAGCCTGGGTGACAAAGCAAGACTGTCTCAAAAAAAAAAAAAAAAACAAAAAAAAAAAGAGGCAAGAGGATTGCTTGAGCCCAGGAGGTCAAGGCTACAGTGAGCCAAGATCACGCCACTGCACTACTGCTGCCTGGGTAACAGAACGAGACCCTGCCTCAAAAAAAAAAAAAAAAAAAGCAAATTCCGTTGTTTGAAGTAAGATTCAACAACAACCAGTAATTTCATGAATTCCAAGTGGCGGGTATCATTCAACCCTTAGACCTAGAAAAAACCTATTTCCTACAATGCTGCCAGCCTTGTGTTTCTCCAGAATTTTTCAGGAATAATTTTTAGTGTAAGTATATCCCATGCACTATATGGGGCATACTTATACTAAAAAAAATTATTTAAATAGGATATACTTATGTTACACAATTATTTGTTGTTCCTCTGAAATTCAAATTTACCTGGGCATCCTGTATTTTAATTTACTAAATCTACACAGTCCTAGGAAGCAGAATCTGCAGGAAAAATAGGAGAGAGGAGCTTATTTTCCATGTTGGATTTTTCTGCACTGTTCAAATTATCAAGCATTAAAAATTTTAGTGGGTTTTAAAAAATATAAACAGGACCAGGCATGGTGGCTCATACCTGTAATCCCAGCACTTAGGGAGGCCAAGGCAGGCAGATTGCTTAAGTCCAGGTGTTTAAGATCAGGCTGGGCAACATGGTGAAACCCTGTCTCTACAAAAAAATTTTAAAACAATTAGCCAGATATGGTGGCATGCACCTATAGTCCCAGCTACTCTGGAGGCTGAGGTGGGAGAATCGCTCGAGCTTGGGAGGCAGAGGTCACAGTAAGCCACAACACACCACTGCACTCCAGCCTGGGCAACAGAGCAAGACCCTGTCTCAACAACAACAAAATGTAAACAGGGATTATGGGAGATATGGACCATTTTTGTTTATTTTGTTTTCTTCTTTGTTCTTTGTAATTTATAAAAATCTCTTGGCCAGGCGCAGTGGTTCACGCCTGTAATCCCAGCACATTGGGAAGCCGAGGCGGGCAGATCACCTGAGGTCAGGAGGTCAAGACCAGCCTGATCAACATGGAGAAACCCCGTCTCTACTAAAAATACAAAATTAGCCAGCCGTGGTGGCACATGCCTGTAATCCCAGCTGCTGCGGAGGCTAAGGCAGGACAATCGCTTGAACTAGGAAGGCGGAGGTTGCAGTGAGCCAAGATCGCGCCATTGCACTCCAGCCTGGGCAACAAGAGCGAAACTCCGTCTCAAACAAACAAACAAAAAATCTCTTAAATGTTATGTGCATATTTTTAAAGTTTAAACAATTCAGCCCAATACCAGTAGAAAAGAAAGGCAATAAAGAAGCACTTTTCAGGCTGATGGGCAGAGAGAAAAAAGGGTTAAAGTCTTATGTGGAAAATGACCTGAAAATGAAGGCCCTTTGAATAGTCAATGAATTGAAAGAAAATCCCAGAGACGGAAGCCAAGCCAAAGCATGGCGAGAGAGAAGTGGAAACAGAGGGGAATACTTGTCAGGTGGCCTTGCGCGCTGGACTCCACGTTTCATTTTAACCAGCCGGGAATGCTCCCAGGTTGTTGGGGTTTTTGTTAAAATTACTCTTGCGCCACAAATGAAATTCCTCTCTTTTTCAAAGTAGAAATCCTAAGATGTGCTCTCACTCCTATCATTCTGGTTTTAATACTATTATTGCACAATTAATCTTAATTATTAATCTTAATATTACTTATTAATCTTAACTATTAATCTTAATAATCTTTGGAATAGAGGCAATAGTGAATCACTGACACTTTTAGTGACTGTGTAATCCGTACATTTATGAATTTAAAAATTTTTTTTCTTTTTGGAGACAGGGTCTCACTCCAGTTACCCAGGCTGGAGTGCAGTGGCACAATCACGGCTCACTGCAGCCTCAACTTCCTGGGCTCAGGTGATCCTCCTGCCTCAGCCTCCTGAGTAGCTGGAACTTCAGGCACACACCATCACGCCCGAGTAATCTTTTGTATTTTCAGTAGAGGTGGGGGTCTCACTATGTTGCCCAGACTGGTCTGGAACTCCTGGGCTCAAGTGATCCTCCTGCCTCAGCCTCACCAAAGTGCTAGGATTACAAGCATGTAAGCCACCACACTCAGCCTGGTTCACACTTCTACTCCGTTCCCTGTAGCTCAGAACATGGCACAGATCCTTCCTGGAGACCTCCCAGGGCCAGTGCTGAGACCCAGCAATGAAGAGATGGAGAGCCTGCTTCAAACCACATACAGAGCTGGGCATACCCAGCTTGCCTCTCTTCAACGCCAGACACATGGGTCTCTGGCTCCATCAGCAAACTACAGGTATCTGAAAAAGGGAAGAAAGTGGCCTCTGGGTTGACATACCCAAGGTAGAGAAGAAGTACTACACAGGCTTAAGAGCCCAGACCCTGAAGCCAGGCCTCCTGGTCCACATCCTGCACCACCATGACTGGCCCTGTGACCTCGGGGAGGTGAAATTAACAGCACCTGTCTCATAGGGCAATGGATTAATCCATGGGGAGCTATTAGGACAAGGGTGTGTTCTGGGTGCTGGATAAACGTTAGCCGTTCCTATTATTGAAGCCAAGCAGGCCATCTTCTTTGGCAATCCTCAACAGAAAAAGTCAGAGGAAAATTGGATTATTTCCCATGCTGGGCTCGGCAAAGCAGCACTTCTCATCCTGCCAACACTGCAGTACAAGGAGGCTGCTTGAGGAACACGTGCCATTTCCTTTGATTTGATCATTCATGGCCCTCGGTCACCTTCCACTTCTTATTCATTTGGTAACCAGGAGGCTTCCATCCACCTTTGGGAGGCAAGTGAAGGGGTAGGAAAGAGACAGCTGCGACCAGTTTGTGCCGTGCAGCTACTGGGGAGGCAGAAAGGCCAAGCTGACCATCGTTTGCTTTCCTCTTATGACTCACACCAGGTGCTAAATGAAAACATCAAAGAAACGTGGCCAGAACCCACGTGTTTTTAAGAAGGGGTTAAGTAAGGGTGGCGTGGCTGAGATGTAGAGTAGTTTTACCCAACATATGGCAGATTTCAAAGCTCCCAGATGTAGTCAGAGAAGTGAATACTGGACGTCTGTGTAATAGGGTGATTCCAAGACGAGGCTCTAAGCCTAAGGCACCAGGTTCTAATCTTGATTCTCCCACTTTCCAGTTATGTGATGTTGGGACCCATATTTATCCTCTACAACAGCCCTGTCCCAGAGAACATTGCAGTGATGAAAATGATCAGTGCCTATGCTGTCCAATATGGTAGCCACCAGCCACATGTGTATGGCTTAAGATGTTGTCCAATGTCACAGTTTGATTAACTCATCTTAATTAATCAATGTATTTAAACGTTAATGGTCACATATGGCTCGAGGTCACCATATTGAACAACACTGCTCTATAAGCTTCTGTTTTTCCTCATGTGTAAAATGAGGAGAGTCATAGGATCTACTTTACAGAGTTAGATGAGACAGAGTAGGTACTGGGCCAAGCTACTGGTGAGCACTTAATACATGCCATTATCAAGAGTAATGGTATTTGACACACAATAGTCTCTCTCCTCCCTGCCCACATCTTCCTTCTTCTCCTGTGGCCAGCTCACTCCCTATCTTTGGGATTCACCCTGTGGTAGGCAGAATACTGGTCCTACCCCACAGATATCCACGTTCTAATTCTGGGAAGCTGCAAATAGGTTACATGGCAAGGGGCAATTAAGGTTACATATGAAATTAAGGTTGTCAATTAGTGGACTTTAATGTGAGGAGATTGGCCAGGTGTGGTGGCTCACAGCTGTAATCCCAGCACTTTGGGAGGCCAAGGCAGGTGGATCCCTTGAGCCCAGGAGTTTGAGACCAGCCTGGGCAACATGGAGAGACCTCATCTCAACTAAAAATACAAAAATTAGCCAGGCATGGGGACACACACCTGTAGTTCCAGCTATTTGGGAGGCTGAGGTGATAGGATCACCTAAGCCTGGGAAGTCGAGGCTGCAGTGAGCCCTGATCATGCCGCTGCACTCCAGCCTGGGTGACAGAGGGAGAGCCTGTCTCAAAATAATAATAATAAGGAGATTATTCTGGAGTATGCAGGTGAACCCAATGTAGTCACAAGAGTCCCTAAAAGATGGATGAGGGAGGTGAAAGAGAAGCTCAAAGTGATGAGGCATCAGAAAGACTCAAATGGGGGAGGGGGCCACCAGCCGAGGAATGCAGGTGGCTTCGAGAAGGGGGAAGAGGCAAGAAATAGGTCCTCCTCGGGAGCTTCCAAGGGGAACGCAGCCCTGCTGACCCCTTGACTTTAGCCCATGAGGCCCATTTCAGAGCTCAGACCTCCAGCACTCTGAGATAATAAATGAGTGTTGTCCGAAGCCACTAAGCTTGTGGTGATTTATTACAGCAGAAGCAGGAAACCAGCACAAGCCCTGGCTTGCTGATTCTGTGAAAACCTTGCTTATCAGGGCCCGGTGAACTCCAGCCGTGCATGCTTTGTATTTGACTGCTCAATGCCACGGTTAATAGCAAACCTATAAATCAAAAAGCCTGAAAGACTTATTCAAAATATCTTTTCTGCAAAGGAAAAAAAGAAAGGACCTGTGTTCCATTCTATTTTCAAAGTCCTATTTATATGTTTCAATTCTGTTCTTCTCTAAACGGTGCAGAGCAAATTATAGTCCTCAGTGAGCACCCTCAAGAGGACTCTGGGGTTACAATGAAAATAAACTGACAGTGGGCGTATATTTTTCCTTGCAGTGGTGTGTCTCTTTCATTGCCAAACTGCTCTCCCATTCTGAGCCACCCCTCTAAGGAAATAAGGCCATTTTGGGGTATCTTGGCTGCCCAAAAATGACATCCTCAGGATGACAAGCGAGGTGGTGGTGTTTGTAGCCAGCCCTAAGGAACCTGGCCGGACTCTGGCGAAGGGGAGGTCAAGCCCATGCAGACGTTCCGGTTTCGTGCCTCTCCCCACTCAGCCACATCCCATAGCACAGAGGCCTCTCGTGGTCATCCACACTCCTGTCTCTCTCCCCAAAAGCACAACTTGGCTTACAAAAAAACAGGGAAGCAACTTTTGTACCAGATTCTGGTTGGTCTGATCAAAGATGTTGATGCAAACTTTTCCAACAAAGAGGAATAATACTGCAGGCTTCTCTGGGTCAGCCTAATTTCTAATGTCAGGCTAGAAAAGAGAAATAGGTCCACAACCCCTTATCTATATCCACACATCCAGAATCAAGAAAGGTCTCAGGCCGGGTGAGGTGGCTTACGCCTGTAATCCCAGCACTTTGGGAGGCCAAGGTGGATCACCTGAGGTCAAGAGTTCCAGACCAGCCTGGCCAACATGATGAAACCCTGTCTCTACTACAAATACAAAAAATTAGCCAGGCATGGTGGTGCGTGCCTGTAATCCCAGCTACTCAGGAGGCTGAGTCAGCAGAATCGCTTGAACCTGGGAGGCAGAGGTTGCAGTGAGCCGAGATCGCGCCACTGCACTCCAGCCTGGGCAACAAGAGTGAAATTCCATCTCAAAAAAAAAGAAAAAGAAAAAGAAAGAAAGAAAAGAAAAAAAAGAAAGATCTTAAAACCACAGGTTTTCTTATAAATCATTTGGCACCAAAACCTGAACTGAGGTGATGTGAGTTGACTTAGAGCCTTTATTGATCCAGCTTAGCGTGGCTATTCCTGAAATTTACTACAGAAAATAACGTGCTATTACAGAGTTCTTCCCCCAACCCTGCCGGGTCGGCGGTGTTCTTTAATATACAATATATGTAACATATTACTATCCAAAGTTTAGAAAAAATTCCGCATCTCCAAACATACCTGACTTTGGATAACACGAAGGTTTTGGGTAATGGAGTGTGAATTTGTTCTAGATTTGCATCTCTCATTACATCTGCATTTTCCCCCCTTTGTCCTCCTAGGAATCTAAAATTGAAAAAAAAAAAAATTCCCTCAAGAATATTTTTAGCAGAAAATTATATGAAAATTTCAAAACTGGGAAAAGGCTCAATGGGAAGAGTGGGTCAATCTCTGTTTTATCCACATCCCTGACCCTTTTTTCAGGCAGATGCCTGACCTGAGCCCTCCCAAACTGCCTGTTCACCAACTCTCAGTGGCTGGGGGAGGGAGGGCGCTGGAAGAGGGAGGGGGACCATCTAATGGTTTAATCTGGTGTGTTGATCCACCAAACCAAACACTACCACACATCCCCCCAGCCAAGCTTCCTAGACACCAGAGATCAAGACACCACGTGTCTCTGAAAATCAGAAGCTAGATGTTCCAAAATCTGTGAAATTCACTGATTTAAGCTGTTGCCAAAGTCTATCAGCCACATTTAGCTCCAAAGCCCTTGTTTCGTCAACCCCTTGGCTGCCTAAAATGTAAGACAGCACCCTGGGCTATTCACAGCTCCATCAGTCTCTGCTGGACATCCTCGGTCCTTCTGGAAAACAACCTCAGCATGCAGTTGTGTGGGAATCCCAGGGTGGTCAAAATAAGTTGAATTTACGTTGGCAATTTTGTGTAAAAATAATCGCATTTTTCGGAACGTTCTGTTGGATGTCTTCCAGAGGCTCTAAAGCACGGTCTGTTCAGTTGCATTCATTTAGGTAAAATATAGGGGAAAACAGGAGCGTTCACAAAGAAAAGAGGCTGCTGTGGAAATAGGCGGAATAAAGGTTTCATTCAGATTTGGGATTCTACTTCAACCAATTTCACGGTGGAGGTGTTCCACTAGCCACGGGCTCTCCCTGGAGTGACCTGGTCTCCGTCCTGGTCCCATCTGTGGGGGTGGGGGGAAGTGCTGTACTGTGAGAGGGGCTGTCTGGGTTTGGACTATCCAAGAAGCAGATCCTGTGTCAGGATTTAAGCGCAGCAGTGCTCTCTGGAAGGTGTGGGATGTATCCCCAGGGAGTGAGAAAATAAGGCAGGGAGGGGAAGAAAGCCACAGGGGCATCCTGCGTTTAAAGCAAGCTACTCTTGCGGGCCATGGAGTTGACCCCACGAGAAAACTGGGCAACGGTGCAAAGTCCATGACCCACCCAGAAGGGACATCCTCCTTAAAAAAGGCATTCTAATTAATAAATGTAACAAATTAAATAATAAATAATCACATCAATAAATTTAAATACAAATAGACAAAATTAAACAATAAATAAATTCCGAGTAAATAAATAAAGAAAATAGAAAATCGTCACACAGGCAAACACCACGCTAGCCACTGTTGCTCGCAGGGCCCACCAGTGGATGCCAAAATCAGTAGGCGAAAGTTAGAAGAAAAACAAGATATTTGCAAGGTCTCAAAGTTTCTCCCCCAAAGAAGTTATTCATTACAAAAGAAAAAAATAGAAATTTTACAAAGGAGAATATCGGCAGGCACTACTTTAACTGAGTGATTGAGGTTAACGTTGACACAACGTCGTCGAGACAGATACAACATCACCTCTGTGGCATTCTTGCCAAAAATGCACAACCTCGTCTTGAACATGGGAGAACAGCAGACAAATCCAAATGGAGGGCCATTCTCAAAATCGTTGACCAGTGCTTTTCAGAAATGTCAAGGTCATGAGAGACTGAAAAACCATGACAAGGAAGAAACTTGAGACATAACAGCTAAAGGCAGAGGAGGACTCTGGATTGGATCCTGGGACAGAAGCGGGACGTTCGTGGAAAAGCCTGTAAAATGTGGATTCGGTCTGTAGTTTTATTAACAGTATCACATTCATGTCAGTTCCCTCACTGTGATCATCGTACTGTGGTTGTATAAGATTTTGACGTTAGAGGAATCTGGGAAAAGGGTATATGGAAACTCTCAGCTCTTTTTTGCAATTTTCTGTAAGTTTAAAATTATTACAAAATAGGCCAGGCGCAGTGGCTTATGTCAGTAATCCCAGAACTTTGTGAGGCCAAGGCAGGTGGATCACTTGAGGTTAGGAGTTCAAGACCAGCCTGGCCAACATGGGGAAACCCTGTCTCTACTAAAAATACAAAAAATTAGCCAGGGATGGTGGCACATACCTGTAAACCCAGCTACTCGGGAGGCTGAGGCAGGAGAATCACCTGAACTCGGGAAAAGGAGGTTGCAATGAGCCGAGATCACGCCACTGCACTCCAGTCTGGACGACAGAGCGAGACACTGTCGCAAAAACAAACAAATAAATAAAATAAAGTAAAATAAAATAAAATAATTACAAAATAAAGGAGTTTTTTAAAAAATGAATGATGCCACCTGAGGAACGAGGGAACTGGGGTATTTATACACCAACTGCTTAGGGCCACTGGTTGAGGGTTTCTGGGGGCAGTGGAACCCCCGGCACTTCCAGCTGCTGGCTGGGAAAAGTGGTCTTCCAGGGTGCATGTGAAAAGCCTTCGGGCACTGGTGTTTGGGAGTTGAGTTGAGCATGATGGCCATTGGAGAGATATGGGTTGGACCCTGGCAGTGTCCACTACAGACTCTCACTTTGAGAAGCAGCCTAGGAATGTTCTAGAGACCTTGAGATTCCTTCCTTGCTGTAGAGCCTTCCCAAATCCATTTCAATATAACCCCAATGCACTCAACCATCCAACAATGACCCCTTCCGGAATGTGTACATCAGCAGGCAGAGAGTGGAGTCTTCTCTGTTTTCAAAATAAAATTCAGTATAATATTCAGTCGATGGCCAGGCACGGTGGCCCACACCTGTAATCCCAGCACTTTGGGAGGCCGAGGCAGGCGGATCACTTGAGGTCAGGAGTTCAAGATCAGCCTGGCCAGCATGGTGAAGCCTCGTCTCTACTAAAAACACAAAAATTAACTGGGCGTGGTGGCACATGTCTGTAATCCCAGCTACTCAGGAGGCTGAGGCACGAGAATCTCTTGAACCTGGGAGGCAGAGGTTGCAGTGAGCTGAGATCACGCCACAGCACTACAGCCTGGGTGTCAGAGTGAAATTCCATCCCCTACCCCCCCCCGCAAAAAATCCTGTAGATAATGATTGGTGAGTTAAAAACAAAAAGCAAAAAGTACCTCCATGCATTAGTAATTCCATATAAGCATATAAGTTTGACCTAAATTCAACTGTAATGATCTGTGACAAGAAATTGGTGTTTCCTTCCACTATAAATCAAAGAAATAGCCCTCATTTCATTCTCGCATCCACAGACAGTAACACACTGTGCTATCGGCTTACCTCACACAGCATCAAGGGCCCCTGGCTCCCAAACGTACAGTCCTTTCTTAGGAAAAGTCACCTCTCTTGTGGATCCGATGGTACATTTATTTTGGAAAAGAGAGGGAGTTCATTATCCATACTCCCAACTTCTGTTTTAAATTATTGCTCCAGCCTTACTGCCAAACCTGTCAGGTATAAAGGGACTCACGGCTAAGTGTGTAAATAATTTTTAAAATTCCGCTGGTAGTGATTTGGAAATAAGAGGGGTTTTATTTTCCCTTTTCTTTTTTCTTACTTTTTTTTTTTCCTTTCTGCTAGGATTACTAAGGAATTTAACGTTGTTTTAATTTGCAACACAAGTCGAGTCTATGAAAACCCCTCATGCCCAGTATATGAAACCTGCACTTTACAGCATCAGAAAGCTTTAGGGTATTAAGTAATTGATTTAATTAATCAAGCAAGTAAGTTTTTTCCTCCTCTGGCCCCACTCTGAATGTGGAAAGGTTCTTATAAATATCCAAGAATGTGGAGACATGGGGTAGACCCATGAACCCAGAAAACCAAGGTGACTCATACAGAGGCACTAATGGGCAAACACCTGGGGTGCCCAGGTTTAGGCAAATTTGAGAGTTCTCGATATTTTTATTTTATCATAGTCGGGTTGATTATCCAGCAAACATCCGGGCATGTTGATTTTCTTCCTAAACAGCCCCCAATTTCCCTCCAGGGACCCACCCCCAAGAGCTCTCAGAGAAGGGGTTCAGAGAGGGCCCCACCCAGGCAGCAGGAACCCAGGGACCCACAGCCATGTGATTGGCTCAAGGGTTGACAAATGACTCCACAGGAGCCAATGAGAATGCTGGGACCCAGGCACCAGTTTTCTCTTTTCTTTTTCTTTTTTTAGGCAGAGTCTCGCTGTGTCGCCCAGTGTGGAGTGTCAATGGCGCTATCTGGGCTCACTGCAACCTCTGCCTCCCAGGTTTAAGCGATTCTCCTGCCTCAGCCTCCCAAGTAGCTGGGACTACAGGCACGTGCCTCCATGCCTGGCTAATTTTTTGTATTTTTAGTAGAGACGGGGTTTCACCGTGTTAGCCAGGATGATCTCAATCTCCTGATCTCAGGTGATCCACCCGTCTCGTCCTCCCAAAGTGCCGGGATTACAGGCGTGAGCCACCACACCCGGCCCGGTTTTCTCTTTTCTTCCAAGAGTGGGCACTGGTGCTGCCATCTTGTGAGCGCCAGGTGAGACTGGTGCTGCCGGTGGCCACAGGAGAAGCCCAAGAACAGACTCAACATGGAGAAGATGGGGACAAGAATTCGAGAAAGAGAGGCTTCAGACCACATCCTGATGACACTGTTGAGGCCCCTACATCCAGCTGCACCCAAATCCTGCAACTTTGGCCAAATAAGGCAATACACTATGTTAGAGCTTAACCTCGTTGAATTTTCTGTCACTTGCAACCAAAAGAGACATAAGCTAATTTGTCTGGAAAATTAACAAAGCAGCACCACGTAACTTTAAAAGTTACTCTTTAGAGGCTCTTCTGGCAATTTTTCTACTTCTCTGGTCAACCACAGATGCAGTGACAGGCTCATCTGTCAGCGCTGGGGGGCGAGAGCCCTGGTATCTGACTCAAGAGTGGCTGTGGACCACCCGTCCTGTCTCTGGACTCAGTTCTCAAGTGAGGGAGAGGATAGCATGGTCTTTAAAATCCCAGCTCCGTGTGAATTTGCTTGACTGTTGCAATCATGTTACTATACATATGTATATCAAAACATGTGGTACACCACGTGCACACACACACACACACACAAAATACATCACCAAAAAGAATCTAGCAGCTGGGGGTGGGGATGAAAACACTTATTATCTTGATTACAGTGCTGGTTTCCTGGGTACATATATCTGTCAAAACCCATCACATCGTATACTTTAAATACATGCAATTCATTGTCCATCAATTATGCCTCACTAAAGCTGCAAAGAAAAAACTATGTTTCAAATCTACAGATACCTATGGATATCCCGATGTATATAAGTTCTATAAGAAATTGAAAATGTAGCCAGGCGTGGTGGCTCATGCCTGTAATCCCAGCACTTTGGGAGGCTGAGGTGGGCGGATCACCTGAGGTCAGGTGTTCGAGACCAGCCTGGCCAACATGGCAAAACCCAGTCTCTACTAAAAATACAAAAATTAGCTGGGCATAGTGGCGGGCGCCTGTAATCCCAGCTACTCGGGAGGCTGAGGCAGGAGAATCGCTTGAACCTGGGAGGCAGAGGTTGCAGTGAGCCAAAATCCTGCCACTGCACTCCAGCCTGGGAGACAGGGCAAGACTCCGTCTCAAAAAAAAAAAGAAATAGAAAATGTATAGTTTTTATTTTAATGGTAATGGAAAAAAATAAATGTAGGCATAATCTGGAAAAATAAATTTGTTAAATAAATTAAAAAATAGAATCCCACCTCCAGAATTATGTAATCTGTTATTTTAGTGACTGTGAAGACAGACCACAAATCTCATGATAGCTACACACACACACACACACACACACACACACAATGGCTCTTCCCCAGGATACCCCATTACCACACAGACTACTCCAGCTCCTCTCATGGGGTCCACCTGTCCCTGGAACCTGACAGCCAGGTGCCCCACTGGACCCTGCAACTGAGCAGAGGCCTCACCTGCTTACTTATCCACACAAAGTCCTGCCACCATGTTGTAGGAAGCCGGATGGAAGAGCAGAGAACACGGATACCTAAGTGTTCCATGCCTGGATTCCTGAGTTGCCACGATGGAAAGTTAAATTGCTGAACTTCGAGAAAAAGAGTTCTCGTTTTTGTGCACGAGAGCAATTGCAGCAATAGCAGCACTTTACATGTGGGTGAGACTCAATATCTATCCAAGTGCTCTCTGGTTTTCCTACTCTGGTCATGTCTGGAGATGCAGCAATTCTAATATTAGTGACTGCTCAGCTTCCAAATATTTATTATGTGTATAATGAGCTCAAAAGACATTGGGAAGGGTGTTAGAAAAACTCGATTCCTGATGTAAATTTTCTTAAACTGAGCAGGGTGGGAATAAAAGGATACTTCTTCAGGCCGGGCGTGGTGGCTCACGCCTGTCATCCCAGCACTTTGGGAGCCCAAGGCGGGTGGATCACCTGAGGTCAGGAGTTTGAGACCGGCCTAGGCAACATGGTGAAACCTCATCTCTACTAAAAATGCAAAAATTGGCCCGGCATGGTGATATGTGCCTGTGATCCCAGCTGCTTGGGAGACTGAGGCAGGAGAATTGCTTGAGCCTGGGAGGTGGAGGTTGCAGTGAGCCGAGATCATGCCAACGCACTCCAGCCTGAGCGACAGGGTGCAGTCTCAAAAAAAAAAAAGGATACTTCTTCAACATTATACACACATTGTACACACATGCACCTACCCCAAATATCCCACACACCCCACGTGTTGTATCTACGTTGTGTATCCTACACAAAAGGAGCCTTGTGCACGCACAGTGGACACTCCAGCCTTTGTGTCCATGCTCCCCTCATGCTCCCTGTATCAGCCACCTCACCCCAGCAAGGTGGTCTCTCCCAGACTCTAGCCATTTGGGCAGAGAATTCTGGGGTCCTAAGTATCAGGAGTTGTCTAGGGCCAGGGCTGGGATGAGGGCAAGCAAAAGAGCTGCCCTGGGGAGCCCAGTTTAAGGGGGCACCCACTCACAGGTTCCACCTCTGCGCCTGCACCATCTGGAGTGTGAGTGCCTCCTTAAAGTTTGCACTTGGGGCTCTCTCTAGTCTGACCGTGCCCTGCCGGGACTTTTGTAAACTCTGGGTGGACTCCTCGCCCTCCTGGGGAGGGGCACAGCCAAAGGAGGTACAGAGCGTGGCTCTGTGAAGCACAGTCCCAGGGCAGCCCTCCACCCCGCCGGCCAAGCTTAAGGGCACTGCTGGCCCCCAGATACCACGTCCTAACCAACCTCATAAAATAGGGTTTAGAAACTGCAGCCCCAGCCAGGCGCCATGGCTCACGCCTATAATCCTAGCACTTTGGGAGGCCGAGGGGGGGCAGATCAGCTGAGGTCAGGAGTTGGAGACCAGCCTGACCAACACGGTGAAACCCCATCTCTACTAAAAATACAAAAATTAGCTGGGCGTGGTGGCGGGCATCTGTAATCCCGGCGACTCGGGAGGCTGAGACAAGAGAATCTCTTGAACCCAGGAGGCAGAGATTGCAGTGAGCTGAGATCGTGCCATTGCACTCCAGCCTGGGCAACAAGAGTGAAACTCCGTCTCAAACAGAAAGAAAGAAACTGCAGCCCCCAAATACATATCTCAATCCCCACCTCCACAACATTCCCCAGATACCCTTTCTGGGAGCCCCATTTTTGTTTTCCTGGGCCGAAGCCGCCCTCGCTTCCCTCTGCTCTCCAAAACACAGCTCTTTTCAGGACTAGGCACTGGCAGCACAGTGGTTTCCTGCCATTTGGAAAAACAGAATGGCAGCCTCTTCTATCGCAGCTGGCTTCAAAGGCATGGGGACAAATGGATTTTTCCCGTGCTTCATTAACAGTCGCAGAGGAGCCCTTGCATCTCTTCTGTCCTGTTCTATTTCCAGGGATCTGTTTCTCCAGGTGCCTCTGACCCTCACTCCCAAGACCCCAAGGCTGGGGAAGCCATGGAGGAGGAGATGGCCCCTTGGGACTGATAGGACTTGGGGTTTTTAGGAGGAGGACCGGGGTACACGATGCCCATGCAGTCAGCTGCTCCCGTCTCAGTGCAACTCCTGATCACGACATGGGTTTGTAAAATCCTATCCTTCCCAGGAACTTGAAGCCACTCCTATGTGTATCACTTTTATTTACCTGCCTAACAGTCACAGGAGGGATAATGCATTTTAACTACGATTTGTAGATGAAGGACAAGAACCGTTGAAGCCAACGAGATCACGAGTCTCACAGGCCAGGTTCTGATTGGCCGAAGATGTGAGGCAAAGACCCTGTGTGTCTCTAGCATGTTTTAATGGGCTGTTCTGGGACAGGCACAAATTGAGTTTTTTTAAAAAAAAAACAATTCTTTTCTAAGCCAAATCCCAATGCCACTTTCATGGGACTTTTAAGAGCATTTTGCACTGTGACAGCAGTCAGTTGACAGAGGCTGGGGCTGGGGGCCTTGAGCCAGCCACAGGGGCAGAAGGGAGACATCCAGGCGGGACACGGTCCCGATTGCGCTTCACCATTTTTAAGGGAGCAGACAATTATTTCCGCTGGAATCCAACGAGGACTGAGATTTTCAATTTTCCTACAGCGCAGGAAGGAAATTGAGACTTTTAGTTCTGGTTCATTCATTTCAGTTCAGAATTGCTCTCTGGCTGGAAAACTCCAATGGTTTTCTTCTAGGTGAATTTTTCTGCCTTCATTTCTTCCAACTCCCCATACATTGAGCTCCAGCTCTTTCTTTTCTCTCTTTTATTTTTTTCTTCAGCCTCCAAACTGTTGTAAAATTATCCTTCTATTTGGGATTTATGATGTCTCCACCTTTCAGTAATCTTTCATCGGATTTTACTTCGGCCGTGAGAAAAGGGTGGTTGTTTCCAGACCCGTGTTAAAATTTCCTTCATCACAATTTATGGACTTAGGGGTAAAAATGTCTATCCAAATTGTCCCTTGGTGGAACAGGAAGCCGAAGTCACTCATGTAGTGCGGCACTGGTGTATAGTGGGGAGCATAGCTGCCTTCCAAAGTCACTTAGGTAAAGGGTGCTGTGTTTTAGGGGAGGAATAAGAAATAGGACTGCTCTGCAATGGATTAGTACATTTGCTTTAGATCCACACATATTCCAAACCCTGAGGCCATAGGCCACCCTTCATAAACCTCCAAATGCATACCCCTGTGGAACCCCTGGTCCAGACCCCCCAGAGCCCAGTTACCCACCCACACAGAGCAACTCAACAAGGAAGCATTCGCGCCATGCAACCTGGCTCCTTGCCCATCAGAAGCCAAGTGAACAGTAGGAAAGACTTATTTCTCTTCATGCCAATCATCTCCTTATTAAAAATATAAAATAGGAAAAGAGGATTTTTTAGAGGGGCTGGAGGTGGGAGAGGTAGGGTGGAAACTGTATTGCCAACAATTGCCATTTCCTGGAACAGAACCCCGGACCCTGAATGTCATTCTGCATATTGTCAAACCCAACCTTCCCTGGACCCAGCATTCCCTGGCAGCCACCCAATAGGAATACTGTCCTGTCCAGTCTTTGAAAACTTCCTTTAAAACACTCTTGGTGTTCTACTTAAATGTGAGAAGGTCACAGGTTGGCTGGCCTGGAAAGAGAAAGAGAGGCTATTTAGGAAGGTTCATATCACTTCCCCCTCCAAGCACTCAATGTCTCCCCACCAGCTCTGAAACAAAGCGTATCTGTAGTTCCTGTAGGGACACAACAATCCATATTGTAGGCCCTTGACGAATCTGTTAAAGTGAATTAACCTGTGTTCATTTCCTTATTTGGAAAAATGAGCATAAAAATGTTTGCTCTACCAATCTGGAACTGCCTGGGGGGGGGTGCGGCAAAGAGGCAATTTTGATGACTTTCTATAAACACCAAGTTTAACAAGATACCCTTTTGTCACCAGCTCAGTCATAGTGTGTTGCAGTGAGATGCTGCCGCATAACAAGCAAGTCTAAAACATAGGGACTTAAAGTAAGAGCCCTTTTAGGCTGGACGTGGTGGCTCATGCCTGTAATCCCAGCACTTTGGGAGGCTGAGGTGGGTGGATCATGAGGTCAGGAAATCGAGACCATCCTGGCCAACATGGTGAAACCCCATCTCTACTAAAAATAAAAAAATTAGCCGGGCGTGGTGGCAGGTGCCTGTAGTCCCAGCTACTCGGGAGGCTGAGGTAGGAGAATGGTGCGAACCGGGGAGGCGGAGCTTGCAGTGAGCTGAGATCGCGCCACTGCACTCCAGCCTGAGCAACACAGCAACACTCCATCTAAAAAAAAAAAAAAAAAAAAAAAAGAGCCCTTTTATTATATTTTACAATTCCGTGCATGCAGAAGTCAGGCAGGGCTTGGCTGGGTGATTCTTCTGTTCTATGCTATCAACAGAGATCATTCAGCAGTACCTCGCTAGCTGATAGGCTGGTCTAGGGTCCAAGATGACTTCATTCATACACCTGGCACCTTTGGGAGGATGGCTGAAAGGCTGGACCCTGATGCATTATCAACTGGAAGGTCACATGTGGTCACCCCAGCATGGCAGGCACAGGATAACTGGTTTTCTTACATGACGGCTCAGGGCTCCAAGTGTGAGTGTTCCAGTGAACAGAGTAGATGTTTCGTGGCCTTTTATGACCTAGCTTTGGAAGTCATATGGAGGCACTTCCACCCTAGTCTATTGGTCAAAGCAGTCCAGTGCTGCCTAGTTTCCAGAGAACAGCACCTACCCTCCATCTCTCAATGACAGGAATGTCTAAGAATTTGTAGATATGTTTTCAAAATATCAGAATTTTTAGCATCACAGAAAATCACAGTAATGCCCAAACTTTGTTCCTTTTTTTCTTTTTCTTTCTTTCTTTCTTTTTTTTTTTTTTTTTAATGTGAGATGGAATCTCACTCTGTCACCCAGGCTAGAGTACAATGGTGTGATCTCGGCTCACTGCAATCTCCACTTCCCAGGTTCAAGTGATTCGTCTGCCTCAGCCTCCCAAGCAGTTGGGATTATAGGTGCCCACCACCATGCCCGGCTAACTTTTGTATTTTTAGTAGAGACAGGGTTTCACCACGTGGGCCATGATGGTCTCGATCTCCTAACCTCAGGTGATCCACCCGCCTCGGCCTCCCAAAGTGCTGGGATTACAGGCACAAGCCACCGTGCCCGGCCTCTCTTTCTTTCATTCTCTTATTTCTTCTTCTTTTTCTTCATTTATTCAATGATATTTACTGAGCAACTGCCAAGTGCTGAGCACTGGAAACATGGAGTCATGGGGTGAACAAGACCTAGCTCCTGTCTGCTTGGAACACAGAGTCTAGAAGAGGAAACAGATAATCAAATAATCTAATGATAAGTGTATCATTACAAATCAAGACCAATGCTCTGGGACAGAGATTGCCAAACTTTTCTATAAAGGGCCGGACAGAAAGTATTTTAGGTTGTGTGAGCTAACAGTGTCTGTTGTAACTACTCAACTCTGCAAGAAGCAGCCATAGGCAATAAAAAAAAAAAAAAAAAAAAATGAGTAACACAGTGTGCAAATAAAACTTTATTTACGCTGGGCACAATGACTCACGCCTGTAATCCCAGCACTTTGGGAGGCTGAGGCAGGTGGCAAGAGATTGAGACCATCCTGGCCAACATGGTGAAACCCTGTCTCTTCTAAAAATACAAAAATTAGCCAGGTGTGGTGGTGCACACCTGTAGTCCCAGCTACTCAAGAGGCTGAGGCAGGAGAATTGCTTGAATCTGGGAGGCAGAGGCTGTAGTGAGCCAAGATCATGCCACTACACTCCAGCCTGGCAATAGAGTGAGACTCTGTCTCAAAAAAAAAACTTTATTTACAAAAACAGGTGGGGGGCCAGATTTGGCCCAACGGATATAGTTTGTTTACCTCTATTCTGGAGGAAAGGAACATTTTTCTATCAAGATGTGTAACAAAGAAGCTTGATGTACTTTGGGATGGGGAGTCTTTCCCTGAGGAAGTGACTTTTGAATAAGTAGGCATTAACCAGGTGAAGGGGTGCATGGATGGTGGCAGGCAAGTGGAGGGAGAATCATCGAACACTGGAAGAAGTTTTAAAGAGTCAGTTTAGACAGAGGGGAGAAGGCTCAGGGGAAACTGCCAAGAAATGAGACTGGAGAGAGGTAGACTGGCCAAATCATGCAGTAATCATGTTAAAATGTCAGGGGTTTTGATCTCAAAAGCAATGGAAAGCCAATGAAGGATTTTAAGACTTAAAAAAAAATGATTTATGTGTAATTTTCTTTTCCCTTAATTAGGACACATACTGACCTAGCTGAATGGGCCAGGGTTGCATTTTCTAGCAAAAAATGAGTTAAAGATAGGCTGGGCGCAGAGGCTGACACCTATAATCCCAGCGCTTTGGGAGGCCGAGGTGGGTGGATCACCTGAGGTCAGGAGTTCAAGACCAGCCTGGCCAAAATATAGTGAAACCCCATCTCTACTAAAAATACAAAAATTAGCTGGGTGTGGTGGCCCACGCCCGTAGTCCCAGCTACTTAAGAAGCTGAGGCATGAGAATCGCTTGAACCCAGGAGGTGGAGGTTGCAGTGAGCCGAGATCGTGCCACTCTACTGCAGCCTGGGTGACAGAGCGAGACTCCTACAAAAACCTCCCTAAAAAAACAAAAAAAATTAAAGATGAGAGTGTGATGGCAATGCTGGAGAGATGAGGTGTCACATTTTGGTGGTTTTTATAACCTTGCAGGAAGGTCACGGGAATAGTCACACATTCCAAGGGATCAAAAAGTATGGAAAGTACTTTTTCACACTATTATCATGCTATTCATACGTAAGGTCTTATTATTATTCAAGATCGGTGCCCCAGAGGGATTCCTTGCATAATTAACTAATTGGTCTCACATTTCTTGCCATGGATTTTGATTTTTTTTTTTTTTTAAGTATTTGGCTCCAAAGGTTTTTAAACTATTCGGTTTCATGGTGTTAATTTTTCCATTGTCTAGACAGCTGGAGAGTCAGACAGGATTATCAAGAGGAAACAGCCGATTTATGACCAAAAGTCAACCTTCTCAGCGAATGGAATTTACATATTAATGACACTGTGGCAGCTGTCATAAGAAAACTTGTAAAAACCAAACCTTTCACATTTGTGCATTTCTGAAACTGGCATTGGGCAGATGTTTTGCATTTTTAATACACATGAAAGACCCTTTAATAAAACCACGGAAGAAAGAGATTGATGAGAGTGTGCCTGGTGGTGGGACAGTGGGAGCTCAAGTTTAAAAGACACATCAACCAACTTTCTGGAATCTTATAAGACATAAGATGAAAGGGGCCCAGGAGTCCTATGGCCACTTTTCAAGCTTTGACAGAATCAAAATACAGAAAGATGAGCCCATTAGAGCTGGGTCATAAAACCAAATTCAGAGTAAGAGGGAGCCTCAGAGGCCACACTGCTTCCTGCTTGTACCTGCTTCCACATTCCTCCCAAATGGGCAATCCACTTATGTAAATATCTCTGTTGACAAGGAATTCACTGACTTCCTAAATGAAACAACTTCTTCCTTCTATAGACTCACTGTCTTCTTTGAAATTCTTACTCACTGGTCCCAGATCTGGCCTCTGAGGCCAGTAGAATATGCCTGGCCCCTCACATAGTGTTCTACTGTGATACCCTCTGAAACAGGTAAAATATTCTGTTTCATTCACAATTTGTCTTAAGACACAGTCTCCTCATCAAGAAGACCCTCTCGGTCGGCACTAAGTTTGGCTGCATGGATGGAAATTTGCGTCCAGTGGTTGCCACTCTCCTGCTAAAAACTTCACTTCGTTGTCCATTGCAACAGGATAAACTTCAAACTCAGTAACCCAGACTGACATTATGCATGTGAAACAGGCTGCAATAGGCTGCATAGTAAGTGCTCCATAAGCATTAGTTCTCATCCATTCAGTCATTTATTCATTCATTATGGCATGAATGTGAACTAACAAGGGATTGTCTTTCTTATAAAATGAGTTTATGCAGTTACTTCATGATCCTATCAATATCTCAGGCTCCTTCTATCTTTCTCCCTCCCTATCTATTATTGAGAATGTCCCTTCGAGGTCACAAGATGGCCGTTCCACCTCCAGCCTCATGTCCCTGCTTGAAGCAAGAAAAAACAGTCACAAAAGGAAGAAGTGGTGCTTAAATAAGGAAAGCAAAACAATCTCAGAAGGCTGCTTTGGCTTTCCACTTATAGCTGATTGGCCAGAGCTGTGCCATGTGATCACCCCTAGGCACAAGGGAGCCTGGGAGATGTAGTTTCATTAGCTAGAATAGGGAAGAACGATGTTGGGTAGGCAACTAGTAGTTCCATGTTTGCTAAAATCTCTTCTGATAATGTGCCTCTAGAAGTCAGGGTTCCAGAATTGGGCAACATGTCCCAGACATGGTCTATACAATCAGAATATAAAAATGAGACGGCTTGGCTGGGGGCGGTGGCTCACGCCTGTAATCCCAGCACTTTGGGAGGCCTAGGCGGGCGGATCACGAGGTCAGGAGATCAAGACCATCCTGGCTAACACAGTGAGACCCCGTCTCTACTAAAAATACAAAAAATTAGCCAGGCGTGTTAGTGGGCGCCTGTAGTCCCAGCTACTCGGGAAGCCGAAGCAGGAGAATGGCATGAACCCCGGAGGCAGAGCTTGCAATGAGCCGAGATCGTGCCACTCCAGCCTGGGCGACAGAGCAAGACTCCGTCTCAAAAAAAAAAAAAAAAAAAAAAAAAAATTAGATGGCTCCTAACTCTGGACTTGGATTAATTCATATGGACTTGGACTGGAATTCCAACTCTAGTATTTACTACCTGTGTGACCTTTGTCAATTTACTTCTTCTTTCTAAATACCAGTTGTTTCATTTATAAAATGAAAAGAATCGTGAAACGTTGCAAAGCCACCATGGGAATTAAATAAGATTGATTATAATCAATGAGTAGCACATAGTAGGTACTCAATACATGTTCGTTTTCGTCCTTTATCTGGATCCAGACAAACTATGTCCAGGAAGTGACACAGGAACTTCCTTGTTTGGTTGTACCTTTTCCCTTAATTTGGCACCAACTCCTGTCCTGTCATCATCTCTCCTCTATTTCTTGTTGAACTGTCTCATGGGAGCTGATAGTTAAATTTTCAGAAATTTTGCAAGCTGGTTACTAAGCACAACCATTAATCAAAATTTAATAAAAATAAACTTAAAATGAAATCAATTATATTAAAGGTAATAAATACTGAAAACTCATGTCTTCATAATTATTTTACTACATTTATTATTACCTATGCTTTTGAAGTTATTTACATCTATAGTATCTGATTGGTGGAAATATTATATGTTTATAATATTTCCACCAATCTATTTATTCAATCCACTATTTAACTCATTATGGCGTGTGTGCTAGATGCAGCCCTTCCTAATTCTACACCCAGTGACATCACATTGCTAGCTTGAAGTTGACCTTGGTAGGTGCATTTACACCATGGAACCTGACAAATATTACAAATCAAAGGTTTGTTTATTGTTTTGTTCATTGCCTAGACTTAAGAAAGACATGGAAAATATGACAATACTACAGATGCAACTTTAAAATATACTATGTCTATAGATGTCACACTGTGAATAGCACAAAAAATGTTGAAGAAATACTCTTCCAGTATTCCAAAACTATTATCCAATTCAACAAAGCCACTCACATCGCTGATGAATGCATGAAGTTTCAACACATCTTGGTAATTTCACTTTCATCTTTCTCACTAATGTAAACAAAAATACCAACCAACATTCATATGTAAACTATACTTGTCAGTCAATTACAACCATAGTTTGGGTATAGATGCAAGTTTGACAAAAATCAAAGAATGCATTCTATAAGAATCCATTGGCTATATGAAATTTATATTTAAAATATTATATATTGTATTATTATTTGCAAAGTATGTGCCACACTTTCTTTACATTAGTGAAACTTATAAGACACACACACACACACACACACTCTCTCTCTCTCTCTTTCCCTCTCCCTCTCTCTCTTTCTTTCTGGAGGGCTGACTGTTACACAATTACCAGCACACCACTGGTTCTAAGTACAGCCGTCCCTCAGTATCTGTGGGAGATTGGTTCCAGGGCCCCCACAGACAGCAAAATGTGCAGATGCTCAGGTCCCTGATATCAAATGGTGTGGTATTTGCATATAACCTATGCACATCCTCTTGTATACTTTAAAATATCTCCAGATTGCTTATAATACCCAATACAATGAAAATACTATGTAAATAATTGTTATAATATATTGTTCAGGAAATAATATCCAAGAGGTCTGTACATGTTCAGTACAATTTTTTCCTGAATATTTTTGATACGAGGTTGGTTGAATCCCCGGATGCAGAACCCACACATGCAGAGAGCTGGCTGCAATACTAAATCTCATTCAGCCCAGCTCTGAGGCAAAGTGATCCTGTGTCCTTTGCAATTTTTAGAGGAAGCTGATGATGTCACACAACCAATGGGATACAGAGCAGAAGCCCCCAGAAGGAGGTGGCCAACAGGGAGGAACTGGAATCTTGTTGAGAGAGGTATGGGCTTTTGCTGTTAGCTCCCGCCTCTGGGTGCATGTTTCTGTCAGGCCTCGGAGCCCAAGCCTGCACCAATACATCCAGATGGCCTGAGGCAACTGAAGAACCACAAAAGAAGTGAAAATGGCCAGTTCCTGCCTTAACTGATGACATCCCACCATTGTGATTTGCTCCTGCCCCACCCTAACTGATCAACTGACCATGTGACATTCTTTCTCCCGAACAATGAATATCAGAATCTCCCCATTGAGCACCTTGTGATCCCCGTTCCTGCTTGCAACAGAAAAACCCCCTTTAACTGTAATTTTCCACTACCTACCCGAATCCTATAAAACTGCCCTATCTCCCTTTGCTGACTCCTTTTTCGGACTCAGTCCGCCTGGACCCAGGTGATTAAAAAGCTTTATTGCTCACACAAAGCCTATTCGGTGGTCTCTTCACATGGACGGGCATAAGAGTTTAATGGCCCCCATGTCCTTTGAAATGAAGGCAGAGAAGGAAGAGAAATGCCAGTAGGTCCTGCTGGTAAAATACAAAAGAAGCGATGTAAGACTGAAGCTTCACTGTGGCCAGTACTTCATCTCCTCACTTTGTCCCTGCTCTGCCCCATGATCACCACTCAACATGAGTTCACTGTGGCTTATCCAATTGGCTCAGCCCATTCCCAGGGCCTGTCCCCAAGCAAAGCTCAAACTAGACAGCCGGACTGATTTTGCCCTTTGTGAAAGGACTCTCAGGTGCGGTGGCTATGTTGCACGTGAAACCCAGCAGTCCTAGTGGCAAAGCCAGGTACAGAGAAATTGCAATTAAACCCTGGAATGGGCAACTGGGCCGAGATGGGACACCCCAGTTCTTTGTTGCTTTGCCTGGTGCTCTGTGTGGGCACCGGAGACTTTGGGCGGCACTGGTTTCATGCATGAATGACAAATACCCTCTAGCATGGCCTGGATAGAGCTCCACGGCGGGAGTTTCATCATCAGGTGTCACCAAATTTGGAAATTCTCTTGCCAAGGCGTTAACAAGCTTCCAGATGTAAGGCCTAAAAACAAAGCACCGCCACACCTCTCCCCTGCCCCTTCCCCTCATCTCTATAACCCAGTTCAGGTTAGCTCTAGGGTCTATACCCTAGGTACTGAGAGACAGCACTAGCTGGATTTCCTGGGCCGACTAGGTATCCCTAAGCCTGGCTGGGAAGGTGACCGCATCTACCTTTAAACACGGGGCTTGCAACTTAGCTCGCACTGACCAATCAGGTAGTAATGAGAGCTCACTAAAATGCTAATTAGGCAAAAACAGGAGGTAAAGAAATAGCCAATCATCTATCGCCTGAGAGCACATGGGGAGGGACAACTATCAGGATATAAACCCAGGCATTCCAGCCGGCAATGGCAACCCCCTTTGGGTCCCCTCCCGTTTTATGGGAGCTCTGTTTTCACTCTATTAAATCTTGCAACTGCACACTCTTCTGGTCTGTGTTTGTTATGGCTCAAGCTGAGCTTTCACTCGCCGTCCACCATTGCTGATTGCCGCCGTCGCAGACCAGCCACTGACTTCCCCCCATCGAATCCAGCAGGGTGTCCACTGCACTTCTGATCTAGTGAGGAGGCGCCCATTGCCGCTCCCAATCGGGCTAGAGGCTCGCCATTGTTCCTGTGTGGGCTAAGTGCCCAGGGTTCGTCCTAATCGAGCTGAGTAGAGCTATAACACTCACCGCATGGCCCAAGATTCCATTCCTTGGAATCCGTGAGGCCAAGAACCCCAGGTCAGAGAACAAGAGGCTTGCCGCCATCTTGGAAACGGCCTGCTGCCATCTTGGGAGCTCTAAGAACAAGGACCCCCCCGGTAACAATACAACTCACTTACAATGATAATTTGCCAAGATGCGGATTCTTTCCAAATCAGTGTGTTTGTTTAGTGTAAATCAGTCAAGACCGTTGATGGAATTTTTTCAACCTTTGCAGAATAATTCTAAAATTCATCTGAAAACTTGCCCTGGCAAGAGTAGCTAACTTTAAAGAAGATGTAAGAGAGAAGGGATCTAGGCCTGCCATGTATTAAAACTGTCTCAATAAACTACACTTATAAAACTGCATTAATGACCAGGTGTGGTGGCTCATGCCTGTAATCCCAGCACTTTGCTTACGCCTGTAATCCCAGCACTTTGCTCACGCCTGTAATCCCAGCACTTTGGGAGGCTGAGGCGGGTGGATCACTTGAGGTTAGGTGTTTGAGGCCAGCCTGGCCAACATGGTGAAACCCCATCTCTACTAAAATACAAAAATTAGCCAGGCATGGTGGCATGCGCCTGTAATCCCAGCTACTGGGGAGGCTGAGGCCAAGAGAATGGCTTGAGCCTTGAACCTGGGAGGTGGAAGTTGCAGTGAGCCAAGATCACGCCACTGCACTCCAGCCTGGGGGTGACAGAGAGAGACTCTGTCTCAAACAAACAAAGAAAACACCCTGCATTAATAAATGTAACAGTTGACAGAAATTCAAGAATTGATGTATGACAAAGGTAGTGTTAACTGGGGGAAAATACAAATTATTTCATGAATAGTGCTAGGACAATTGGGAGGTAGCAACTGGGGAAAATAAATGAATTTAGATTTTTACCTCAAACCATATACCAAAATACAGATGGTTAAAAGCATAAACTAAAACTGTAAAAAATACAACAGTTCTTTAATCTTGGGGTACAGGAGGACTTTATATGATTTAAGACAAGAAAGAAATTCACAAAGAAACCATCGAAAACAATAGACTGGCTAGATAATTTTGTCATTGACACTGAATCGAGAAGCATCATCTACAAAACCAATCCACTATATCAAATTAAGGGAAATACCTGAAACAAACACGACAAGGAGTTGATAGCCTTCATAGAGGAAGACTTCATACAAATACATGAGAAAACACTGTCTCTGGCCAGGCACAGTGGCTCACGCCTGTAATCCCAGCACTTTGGGAGGCTGAGGCAGGTGGATCACGAGGTCAGGAGTTCGAGACCAGCCTGGCCAATAGGGTGAAACCCCGTCTCTACTAAAAATACGAAAATTAGCTGGGCGTGGTGGCACACACTGCAGTCCGAGGCAGGAGAATTGCTTGAACCAGGGAGGCGGAGGTTGCAGTGAGCCGAGATCACGCCACTGCACTGCAGCCTGGGCGACAGAACGAGACTCCATCTCAAAAAAAAAGGAAAGAAAGAAAAAAGGAAACATTGTCTCTTTGATAGGTAAGTGGGTAAAGAAAATTAAAGTTAATTCACAAAAAAGAAATATAAGAGTCAAACATATGGGGGAAAATGTTCAGTCTCTCTTCAAAACAAAAAAGCAAATTAGAATAATCTCTGCTCACATTGGAATAATTCTTCAAATCATCCAATTTGCAAAAGATGAAAAAGCCAAACTCCTCCACACTGTCGAGATGGCTGATTTAGGCTCTTTTATACACATAATGTACAGAGAAAGAAAGGTGGCAGTGTGTGTGTCAAGAACCTTTAAAATGTTCTGAGCTTTGATTTTGCCATTTGCTTTTAAGCTCTCTCCTGGACAAAACTTTGCGTATAAGGATGTTTATCACAACAGACAAACCTAAACTTAACCTGCGAATAAAACAGCCATTCGGCATAATTCTTAAAGGCACCCTATGAATGAGGCAGGCATTAAAATTGCGACGTTTGGCCGGGCGCAGTGGGTCACACCTGTAATCCCAGTACTTTGGGAGGCCGAGACAGGCAGATGGCTTGAGTACAGGAGTTCAAGACCAGCCTGGGCAACATGGTCAAACCCTGTCTCTACAAAAAAAACAAAAATTAGCCGGGCGTGGTGGTACACACCTGTGGTCCCAGCTACTTGGGAGTCTGGGGAGGGAGGATCACTTGAACCTGGGAGGCAGAGGTTGCAGTGAATGGAGATCACACCACTGCACTGCAGCCTGGGCAACAGAACAAGACCCCATCTCAAAAAAAAACATTGTGAAGTTATTAGAAACACAGAAAACATTTGTAACATAACTAAGTGAAACATTCCATCAATAGGAGAACAAACGGATAAACTTTTTACTTGTTTATTCATTAAAAAAGTTATATTTATAGTTTGTTTAGTCATCCAATTGGATGGTAGTCAGCGACAGAGAACAAGCCTGCAGACCCATGAAGGAACACAGGGGGATCAAATAGGTACTGCTGAGTGAAGAAATGGCCACAAAACATCCTGCAGGATTCCACTGATTTGCAGTTCTAGAACTTCACAACTAATAGACATCAGAACAGTAGTTGCCCAAAGGTGGGGGCGCAAACTGACTGCAAAAGGGCTGGAGGGAACTTTCTGGGGTGCTGGAAACATTTGTAAGTCTTGACCAGAGTAGAGGTTACACAGGTGTATACATTTGTCAAAACCCATCATTCTGTACATTTAAAGTGGATACATTTTATCATGTGTACATTATACCATCATCATGTTGGTATAAAATAAACTTTTTAAAAACTAAGTGACTCACTGAAATACCAATTAGGCTAAAAGCAGGAGGTAAAGAAATGGTCAGTCATCTATCACCTGAGAGCACAGGGGGAGGGACAATGATCGGGATATAAACCCAGGCATTCGAGCCAGCGGTGGCAACCCCCTTCGGGTCCCCTCCCATTCTATGGGAGCTCTGTTTTCACTCTATTAAATCTTACAACTGCACACTCTTCTGGGCCATGTTTGTTCCAGCTGGAGCTGAGCTTTCACTCACCGTCCACCACTGCTGATTGCCGCCATCGCAGACCCGCTGCTGACTTCCACCCCTCCGGATCCCGCAGGGTGTCTGCTGCATTTCTGATCCAGCGAGGCGCCCATTGCTGCTCCCGATGGGGCTAGAGGCTCGCCATTGTTCCTGTGCGGCTAAGTGCCCGGGTTTGTTCTAATCAAGCTGAACACTAGTCGCTGGGGTCCACGGTTCTCTTCCGTGACCAACGGCTTCTAATAGAGCTAAAACACTCACTGCATGGCCCAAGGTTCCATTCCTTGGAATCCCTGAGGCCGAGAACCCCGGGTCAGAGAACAAAAGGCTTGCCGCCATCTTGGGAGCTCTAAGAACAAAGACCCGCCGGTAACAAGCCCAGGAGGTTGAGGCTGCAGTGAGGTATGATCGCACGACTGGACTCCAGCCTGGGTGGCAGAGTGAGACCCTGTCTCAAAAAAAAAAAAAAAAAAAAAGAGAGAGAGAGAGAAAAGAAAAAAAAAAGCTGGGCGCGGTGGCTCACGCCTGTAATCCCAGCACTTTGGGAGGCTGAGGCGGGCGGATCACGAGGTCAGGAGATCGAGACCATCCTGGTTAACATAGTGAAACCCCGTCTCTACTAAAAATACAAAAAATTAGCCGGGCGTGGTGGCGGGCGCCTGTAGTCCCCGCTACTCGGGAGGCTGAGGCAGGAGAATGGCGTGAACTCAGGGGACGGAGCCTGCAGTGAGCCCAGATCGCGACACTGCACTCCAGCCTCGGTGACAGAGTGAGACTCCGTCTCAAAAAAAAAGAAAGAAAAAAAAAGAGGAGGGGTCTTGGTGACTTCTAGTCCATACTAATCATCCTCTGCCGTCCCGTGTGTCCTCTGAATTTTCTGCAGGGAGCACACATTGATGTTATAATTATTAATCGAATCAGAGTCAGCTTCCTATGGGACACACGGCCTGAGGGAAGCTTCAGGCACAAAGGAGACAAGTCCATGAGTGCTTTCTGCTCCCCAGAGTCTTACAGCCAAGCCCCCGCCACCGTCCTAGCACTAGAATGAGGCACATCCCCCCGCCACCGTCCCAGCACTAGAGTGAGGCACATCCCCTCGCCCCTTAGGGTCCTTCTGCCTCCCAAAGGCCACCTGAGATCTTTCTGATGATCTGTAAGGTGCAATGTACATTTCAGACATTTCCCACGGAAAATGGAAACGCAACAGCCCAAGCTCCCCGCCTGGATACTGTAGGGCCAGCCTGCTGAGTGGAGGTTGGCCAACCTGCCTGTGTCCTTGGAGGGTTAGGCAGAGTTGAGGCTAATGGGGGCGGGGATAGCTCTGGTATTTCAGCAAAATGTCACGCAGCTGGGAGACACTGCGGGGCTTCGAGATCTGAATTAGGAGCCTGGGGACCGTGCTTTGCATGGCATTCCTGGGGAGAGCCCCTTGTAAGGAGTCGGATCATCCCAGCCCAGAGTTCCACGGGATCTGGACTTGGTCCAAGCCGCCTTCAGTGGCAATCAGCTCCAAGCAGAAACCCAGCGGATCCACAGGCCTAACGGCAGCTCCAAATTCTTCATTCCTGAAAGCTTTGGGGTGAGGAGTGGGGGTTATGATCTTGGCAAAAGCAGCTCAGTGTCAGCAAGCATTGCCCTGCAGAAAAACATGAATTCCTACAAAAGGGGCATTGTGTGAACCACGGGAAGCCTTTATGGAGGCATCAATCTTGTGTCACCCAGAGATGTTTACTATGAAGACAATGTCATGCAGCAAAGAGGTGGGGGCCGCAGGCAGGCGTATCCACCCTGGAGGCGAGTGACGGGGAAGGAGGACCCAACCCACATCCCGGGCTATTCATAAGCAGCCATTCAAAATGCTTGTTCGAGATCTCATAGAAGGAAAATGAAGAAGCCAAGGGCAGAAAGATGGAGTAAGACCCTTTCTTTTGGCTTCCTTAGCAAGGACAAAACCTGAATCAAGTTCAGGATGACAGGAGGAGAGGGGCTCCGGTCGGGTTGGCTGTTGGGAGTTAGCAGCAACTCGGGATTCCTCCAGGGCAACCATTCCAGTCCCTTACAGAGAACCCTAGGGGTGCTTCCCAGGGATAGGGAATTTCTTGGAAGCTCAGGGCACTTTGTTCCTAAGTAAAGCTGTGACAGGTTGGTAAGAAGAATGCAGCCTTTTTTCCTTTAAAGACAAAAAGACCCTGAATTTATCCTCACATCCGAAAGCCAGAGCTGAGATCCCAGGTGGATCTCCCACCCTCAAACAAATGCAGAGTCAGCATCCAAAAAGGGCAAAGTCAACACTGCAGAGGCCGATGGGCAGTTCCTGGAGGGTGATGCCCCTGAGTTAGGACCGGAGGCTGGAAGCACAAACATATGGTAAGTGGAACACCCAAGGGGATCAGGACTGAGCATCTGGACCAGACTGATGATCCAGGGCTGTGAGACACTCTTCCTTCTCTGCCTCCAACAAGAGCATCAGGACAGCCTCAGCTGGTTGAGGACAGGTGTGTGCCCAGCGTCAGAAGTCTTAGCTCCAGTGCAGCCACGGCTGCTTCCTATCAGGCAACGCTGGGCACTTAACCTCCCTGTGCCCCAATGTCCTCACAGTGTCCTCAGCATTCATTGAGACAAGCTGTGTCAAAGCCTCTCAGAATCCATCAGAGGTCACACATGCAAGCGCCGCTGTTGTGTTTCCTTTGTTTTCAGCATCCAGCAAAGAAACAGTCCCCCGTGGAACAGCATAAACCTCCAAGGGGAGCTTTGGTCTTTGCAAAATAGAAAGAGTCCTTTTAATAGCTCAAATGCAGCACCTTTCAGCCAGAGAGCAGCCAGCAGGCTCATGTTCTGAGAGCTGGATTTTTCCATTTGGGGGCATCGGGATTTATTTGGAAAGAGAAAACACTGGGCTTCACTTCAAGCATCCTCATTTTACATGCCTGGCTCCAAGTAATATATTGTTTCAGTTTGACTTGCTGGCCTCCTTAGCCCAAAACAGGCTGAGCTATACCAGAGAAGGGAGAGAACAGTGGGGAGACAGAAAGGGAGAGAATGGGTAAGGTATTTCCTGTCATGAAATCCAATCGGATGGAACTTTCGGCAGGAAAAGCAACACCTCCGAGGCCCACTTTTAAAAGGGGGACAGGGGAAAGAAAAGAAAGAAAAGAAATCTCTTGTGTTTGGCCCATGAAATGCCAAGATCTTATTTGTCTGAGTTTTGGGTCAGAAGCCAGTGAAGGAACACGGGGCTGCCCTCAATTTGGTGGCAACAGTAAAAAGATGGGGCTTGGGTTTTGCAGAGCAAAAAGAAATAGGGTGGCGGTTTCTCATCTCCTTGTCTTCTTTCTTGGGAAGGGAAAGAAGAAAAATAGAGCCAGGCACAGTGGCTCACATCTATAATCTGAGCACTATGGGAGGTCCAGGCGGGAGGATTGCTTGAGGCCAGGGATTCAAAAAAACCAGCCTGAGAAACATAGCAAGACCCCATCTCTACAAAAAGTTAAAATTAGCTAGGTGTGGTGGTGCACACCTATAGTCCCAGCTATTTGGGAGGCTGAGGTAGGAGGGTCGCTTGAGCCGGGGAGTTTGAGGCTGCAGTGAGCCCTGACCATTCCACTGTACTTCAGCCTGGGCAACATAGCAAGACCCTGTCTCTAAACAAAGAAAGGAACAAATGGCTCTGAGCCGGGAAGGACTGTTGATCAGTTGTTGTATGCTGCTACCAGCTGGCAGGCTGGATCCCCTCACTAAGAGAGCATAAGGGAGGATTGCACACAGAGTTGAGAGAATGGAAGGACCAGGCGTTCAAGGTCGTAAGGTTGAAGTCTAGATCAACCCGCTAAACCTGGGAATGGCCTAACGCAACCATGGCCCTCTCCTTCTGGGTGAGACAGACAGACAGGAACAGGTAAGAGAGTCAAAATAAGAAGGCAATGATGGTGGCTTTCCTAAACCTCTGTCTGAAGCTGAGACGCTAAGAAAAAATGAGGATTTCTCAGCACACTTGAGAGAGGAGCAAGAAGTGAGATTCTAAACAAGAGAGGAGGAATTTCTCCATGTTCGGGTTGAATATGAGGGTCTGGTGGTGCCCCTCAACGCTGATCTTAGAATCGGTGATTTGCAAAGGATGCTCCAGCCCCAAAAGATTTAGGGGAATTCAGAGAAGATTCGCCCTTTCTGGATGGGCAGGTAGACACGCTGGAACCACACCTCCTCTGAGGACAGTCTCTATCAGCAACAGTGTTGAAGTTACAGACACAAGGTCTGGTCTAAAGTGAACTGATCCATGGAGAAACGTAGGAGAGAAACCGCCTGTTTATCTCGTCAGGGTGGAGAGTTGAGAAGAGGGGAGAGCTCTGTCCAGCAGCTGCCCCTGAGGTCCTTGGCAGGATTTAATTTAATTCCCCCCAGGACATCCTGGGATTCCAGTGAGGGCACCTGGAGGGAAGCCGTCACAGCCAGAGCGACCGTCACTAGGGGCAGCGTCCCTCCGGTGCCAGGAGCACGCCAAGCTGGTGTTCCTGAACGCTTGGTCCAATTGTGTGTGTCTCCGAGGCCGTTGTGTGTGCAGGACCTCACCCCAGTGACCCACACTCCACGTGGTGGTGTCCACACAGCAGGACATTCACCAGCCTGAAGAGAAGTGTGCACTGTCCCCAGAGGGGGACACCATGAAGACCTGGGTTCTCCCTCTCGCTCACTTACAGAAGCTTCCAAGCCACTGTGAATGGAAATGACTCTCCCTGGCTCTCAGCTGTGTGCTGAGACGCTTCCATACCATTACTGAGTCTTCACAATACTTTGTAACGGGTCCTGCCATCTTCCTACGTTAGTTTGCTCCCACAGCCAAGCACCAGACTGAACAGCTTCAACTACAGAAATGACCTCCTCACAGTTGTGGAAGCTACAAGCTCAAGATCAAGATGTTGGCAAGGCTGGTTCCTCCTGAGGCCTCCCTCCCTCCTTGGTTTGTAGATGGCCGTCTTCTCACCAAGATGTGTCCTCACACAATCTTCCCTCTGTGTGTCTGTGTCATAACTAATCTCTTCTTCTTCTTTTTTTTTTTTTTTTTTTTTTTGAGACGGAGTCTTGCTTTGTTGCCCAGGCTGGAATGCAGTGGCGCGATCTCAGCTCTCCACAACCTCCGCCTCCCGGGTTCACGCCATTCTCCTGCCTCAGCCTCCTAAGTAGCTGGGACTACAGGTGCGTGCCACCATGCCCAGCTAATTTTTGTATTTTTAGTAGAGACGGGGTTTCACTCTGTTGGCCAGGCTGGTCTTGAACTCCTGACCTCATGATCTGCCCGCCTCAGCCTCCCAAAGTGCTGTGATTACAGGCGTGAGCCATCGTGCCCAGCCTCTAATCTCCTCTTCTTATGAGGACCCCCGTCATGCTGGATGAGGGCCCACCCTAATGGCCTCATTTTAACTAAATCACCTCTTCAAAGACCCTGACTCCAGATACAGTCACATTACTGTGACTTAGGGCTTAACATATGAGTTGCGCAGTGACATAATTAAGCCCAAAACACCCCCTAAGGAAACTTGGGCTCCGAGGGGTTAGGTCTTCTGCCCAAGGCCACACAGCAAGTGAGTGGAGGTGCTGAAATGAAATACCCACCAATGTCTGGGTCTGTGCCCAGCCATTGCCTGCAGCATGGAACAGCAAAGCACCTCCTTGGCCTGATTTTCCAGCCCCCAACTCAAACTGGAAAAAGAGGTTGGATAGGGTCAAAGAGCACAACACATTTATTTTTGCCTTTGATTTTCTATTCTTTGGCATTTGGGCTGCAATTGCTTTTATCTGGGCTTTGGGGCCTTTCCTGTCGTGCCCTCACTTGGCCTACATCCCCTCCCCACCCCTCTGTGACGTGTTCTGCGCAAACACACTCATTTTCCTCAGCCAGTTCCAATTTCCCCTTCTGCAGCAAGTCCTCTCTCCCCTCCTGACTTCCTAAACACCTGTTAGCTGTGCTGTCCTCAGAGGCACCCGATTCCACTTCATTTGTGCTTTGAGACACGGTTTTGATGAGTGTGCTAATTGTTTAATTTATTTCTCACCTGTTCATTCTCTCCTGGTCCTCCAATGTTAATTCCTGCCCTGACCTTAAATCTCCTTCCTGCCTCTCATGGCACTCTCTTCCATTCACCCTCTCGCTCATCGATCTAATCTCTCTCTCCACATTAGTTCCCTCTCTTTGGATTACAAACTGCCCAAGTCTCTGCAGGAGAATGAATAATGATTTTTAGCCCCTTCCCTTTGCTCACCAGCATTGTCAACCCTCTGCAGCAAGCAGTCCTCACCTTGGCTTTCTTATGCCTCTACTGGCCCTGGTCCTTAAATATACCTTCCTGCTAGGACAGTTCCGTGTTCTTTCTGTGTTCCCCACAACCTAGATACCACACCCAGAATGCCCTGCACAGGCCTTGAAGAGCACCTGGCTTTACAAACAAAGGAGACAGCAACCCAGAATGCACAAAGGACTTGGCCAAGGTCACGCCTATATTTAGTGACATAGTCAGGCCTGGCACAGTGCTGTCCAGTAGCAACAGAACGTGAGCTATGGATGCCATTTTAAATTTTCAAGTAGTCACATTTCAAAAAGTAAAGAGAGGTGAAATTAATTTAATACATAGGTTTCATTTAACCTGATATATCCCAAATCTTACCATCTCAGCATGTAACCATTATAACAAATTGTCACCGAAATCATTTTAGAGAAAAACACCTTGTTTTCCTCTAAGTTTTGAAACCCAGTGAGTATTTTACACTTCCAGCACATCTAGATTCACACTGGCCCCATCTCAAGTGCTCCATAGCCACGTGTGGCTGGTGGCTGCCAGGCTAGACAGCTGACCTCTAGTGCTTAAGTGCCAGACTCCCAGTCCGGTGCTGTCTCTCTACCATGCCAAGCTTAGTGAGGCCCTTCTGGTCTCTTCTTGTCATGCCTTCCCCACTTGACTTCCCCACACAACTTGACCCTGGGCCATTGCCACTTCTGTCCACTGTCACCTCCCATGATCCTGCAACCCTGCATCCTTTGGGTTTTCATGTTCACTCCTCTTCCTGCTGCCTTCCCTGACTCCCCTTTCATCTTAACACTCTTAAAACGTGGGCTTCCCTCAAGGTAAGTATATCAATGATAATAGTAATGATCTTCTCCATCACTGTCATCACCATCACCATCACCATCATCATCCCCAACACCATCATCACTACCAGGATAATCACCATCACCAACATCATCACACCATCACTATCATCACACCATCACCATCATCACCATCACCATCACCATCATCATCACCACCATCACATTCATCACCACCACCATCATCATCACCATCACCATCATCATCACACCATCGCCATCATCACCATCATCACACCATCACCATCATCACCATCACCATCATCACCATCACCATCATCACCATCATCATCACACCATCACCATCATCACCATCATCATCACACCATCACCATCATCACCATCACAATCATCACCATCACCATCATCACCATCATCATCACACCATCACCATCATCACCATCACAATCATCATTACTATCATGATCACCATCACCATCATCATCACACCATCATCATCATCATCACACCGTCACCATCATCACCATCACACCATCACCATCATCACCATCACCATCATCACCATCACCATCATCACCACCACCATCACCATCACTTTCATCACCATCATCATCACACCATCACCATCATCACCATCATCATCACTATCACCATCATCATCACCATCACCATCATCATCACCACCACCATCACCATCACTTTCATCACCATCATCATCACACCATCACCATCATCACCATCATCATCACTATCACCATCATCATCACCATCATCACATCATCACCATCATCACCATCACCATCACCATCATCACCACCACCATTATCACCACCATCACCATATCCATCATCATCACCATCATCACATCATCACCATCATCACCATCACCATCACCATCATCACCACCACCATTATCACCACCATCACCATATCCATCATCATCACCATCACCATCATCATCACCATATCCACCATCATCACCATCACCATATCCATCCATCATCATCACTATCATCACCATCACCATCATCACCATGATATCCATCATCATCGTCACCCTTACCATCATCATCATCACTGTCATCATCATCACCAGTGCTGATGTTATATTGAGCCATCTACTGTTCTTTTATTTATTTATTTATTTGAGATGGAGTCTCGCTTTGACGCACAGGCTGGAGTGCAGTGGTGCGATCTCAACTCACTGCAAGCTCCGCCTCCCATGTTCACACCATTCTCCTGCCTCAGCCTCCCAAGTAGCTGCGACTACAGGTGCCCACCACCACGCCTGGCTAATTTTTTGTATTTTTAGTAGAGACGGGGTTTCACCGTGTTTGCCAGGATAGTCTTGATCTCCTGACCTCGTGATCCACCCGCCTCGGCCTCCCAAAGTGCTGAGATTACAGGCATGAGCCACCGTACCCGGCAGAGCCATCTACTGTTCTAAGTGCTGCCATGTCATAATTCATGTAAAGCTCACAGCCACCTCAAGAGGAAGGCACTATTATTGCCCTTTGTGTATTAGGTTCCTTTTGCTGCTGTGACAAATTACCACAAGCTCAGGGACTTAAAACAACATAAACGTATTATCATTGTAGTTCTGTAGATTAGAAGTTTGATGTGGGCCTCCCTGGGCTAAAATTAAGGTGTCAGCAGTCTACACTCCTTTCTGGTGCCTCTAGGAGAAAATCATTTTCTTGCCTTTTCCAGCCTAGAGGCTGCCTGTATTCTTTGGCTCATGGCCTCTTCTTTCTTCAAAGCCAGCTACAGCAGTTGATTCCTCCCCACATCCCATCTCTCCAATCTCCTCTTCTGGCTCCTTCTTCTATTTTTTAAGGACCCTTGTCATTACATCAGGCCCACTAGGATAATACAAGATAACCCTTCACCTTAAAATTACCTGATTAACAACCTTAATTCCAGTAGCCATATTTTATCAGCACCACACTCCTAGCAACTGAGCTAACCGACCCCCTCCAGTAGCCATATTTTAAAAAGTAAAAAGAGGTGAAATTAATTCAATGAATAGGTGTCATTTAACCTGATATATCCAAAGTCTTACCATCTCAACATGGTAAGATTGCTGGTAAGCAATCTTAATCAATATAACAAATTATTAATGAGATCATCTATATTCTTATTTTCCCTAAGTGTTTAATTCCTTTATCCAACACTTTACTGAGTAACCTAACGTATTCACAGTTTCTATGGATAAGGACATGGACCTATGTGGGGGGACATTATTCTGCCTCCCACATCCCACTTTACAAATGGGAAAAAAAGAGCAGTTAAATAACTCATGTGAGCTCACACTGCTTAAATCCCATGGACTTTCATTCCTTGACATCTTTTATACCCAGCTCTTCTGTTACTCCCACCACTGAGATCCTGGTGCAGACTCTGTGACCTTAGGCTTCTTACTGGTCTTGGCTCCCTCCACACTAGGCCACCCACCAAAGCCGTTCTTTCTGGCTCCCAGGCTTGTTTGCAGCCATTATTTCCTGGATGCCTTATGCCGTGTTAATGGATTGATTCAGAGAATATAAAGAAGGATGGACTCTCTGAAGTATCATTTAGCTGAAATAAATGTTGTCGGCAAACAATTTGATTCAGATGTTATGCTCTCCGTGAGCTATGCACACACGTGGATTTGGGTTCTCATAAGAGATTGTTCATCCTCACCTTTCCCCGCTCCTGACAAGGGCAGCCTTAATTGAACTGTGCTCCTCACTCATGGCAACCATCCCATCCTGCAGCCAAGAGAGACATTGCAGCTTGTCTTGAAATCATCAAGAACTGTCTCCCAGGCAGCCAGGCTTCCTTTGTTTTTATAGACAGCCTGTTCAGAAGGAGAAAGAAAACCTCGAGCCCATTCACTTTCTGCAGCTGAATGTTCCAGAAAGTTCTCCATGGGACAAACTGTGGTCGGCAGTCTTTTCTAGCCTTCTTATCCATTGGTTTGGAAGCTCTCGGAGCCCCACCTGGATGGATAGACAATGCATTGCTCTCTCTCCTGCTGACACCAGCTAATTCCTGGGGAAGAAAGTGGAGACAAGTGCAAAGAGAGCCAAGATCAGCCCAAGCCCCTGTCTGAGTGTCCCCGTCATATCAGGCCTGGGTCCCCAGTCCATGGTCTCCTAACCAACTATCCCATGCTCCATGCAAAGCCACCGTTAGAGGTGAAAGGGGCCAGAAGCTGCACATTTGCTCAAGTGAAGTCATCAGAGCACCCAACTTCTCAGCCGGACAGGAAAACACGGGGTCCATCTATTTCCCAGCTTACCAGCAAATTCCATGCTGGTACCAGCCCCGGCCAGGTGACCAGGTCGAGAGACTGAAGAGAGGGCTCCCCTGGCCCCTGCAGGAACCAAGGCTCCCTGAAGCTCAGCCAGCCTGCAATGACCCACGTCACGGAGAGCTGCCCACCTGACAGCCGGGAGCAGATTGACCACAGAATGCATCTCCCATGCCACCGGTTTGAGAACAAGCCTCTTTCATCTTTCATCATAATCTCTGGCCAGGTCACCAGCTTTGGCCACCAAGAGCAAGGGCAAGGTCCCGTCTCACTAAATACAAAAATTACCCTCCCTTTCCACTCGATAGAAATTGAACAGACTGCAGTGACAATTGCGCCACGCACTCCAGCTGGACAGAGGAGACTCCGTCTAAAAAAAAAAAAAAAAAAAAAAAAAAAAAAAAAAAAAAAAAATGGAGACTGAATAAGACAAAGGGCATGTGAGCAATTCAAATGGTGCCCAGCAAGGTCAGGACCCCATTCTTCAAACTCCCCTTTTCTCCCATAGGTGTGTCTGGTGGGAGGACCCCGGGCCCCGTCACATGACTCAAAAATGAGCAAAAGGAGGAAAGAGGGCGCCTCTATCTGGAAGAAAATACATATTAGATACATGTTCTTTGAGCAAGTTAAGAAGCCTGAAAATGGAATAAGCTTACAAGAAAAAGTGAGCACTAGAAGCTGAAGGGCTTGATGACAGAGACATACATGTGTCTGTGCTGATTTCCTGGTTGTGACATGGTGCTATTGTTATGTGAGATGCAACTACGGGGCAAGCTGGGTGCAGAGTACATGGGGACCAGCTCCACTACAGATTTTTTGCAACTTCTGTAGAGTCTATACTTACTGCAGGCTGGGTGTGGTGGCTCACACCTGTAATCCCAGCACTTTGGGAGGCCAAGATGGGCGGATTACCTGAGGTCAGGAGTTCAAGACCAGCCTGGCCAACATGGTGAAACCCCATCTCTACTAAAAATACAAAAATTAGCCAGGCGTGGTGGCGAGCACCTGTAATCCCTGCTATTTGGGAGGCTGAGGCAAGAGAATTACTTGAACCCAGGAGGTGGAGGTTACAGTGAGCTGAGATCGCACCACTGCACTCCAGCCTGGGCGACAAGAGCAAGACTCCATCTCAAAAAAAAAAGTAAAATAAAATTTAAAAATAATAAAATATGGATACTTATTGCAAGATTAAAAAGGTTTTTTGTTTTGTGTTGTTTTGTTTTTAGGTAAAGGACTTATGGTTGAAAGAGGAGGAGGAGGTCAGGAGGAGGAGGAAGGGAGAGAGGGAGGGCAAGAAGAGGACGGACAGAGCCAAAGAGGCAAGAGGGGTGGAAAGGGAGAGAGAGGAGAGAGGTGAGAGGAGAAAGACAGAGACACTGCACTCTACCACTGGGTCACAGATGACACACTCGGGAGCGACGTTCTTGGTGGAGCACGTGAGGCAGCCCGCCGACACTGGCTTTGATCCTCCTTGCCCTAGTCTGCATCTATCGGTGGCTTCCGACTGGTCTGAATTAAAACCTATCTCCAAGAAGCCGCTTGGATGAGCGGATTTTCTTTTGATTATTTATTCTGGACCCACACCCAGTGGAAAAAATGCCTTCTACGGCATTCACCTCGGCTCTGGGGCCTGTTTTATTGGGAGAGCAATTGAAAATGATGAGCAGCATTACATGCAAATTCTACTTGGCAGCTCTCTGACTCCAAGGCAGCGGGGCTCCATATTCCGTATGTCCGACCACGTGCAGGGAGAAGCTGCCCAGGTGCAGGCCTGGGCTCCTGGGGTCTGAATCCACACGGCGAAGAAGCTACTGGGTTTCTTCGTTGTTTTCCAGTCATGAGGTGGATTATCCAAAAAGCTCCTGGACTGACTTCCAGCAACACTTATCGGAGATTAGTTCCAAATTCCTCAGCGCAAGGTGAAACATTTGAATGTTCTCAGCAGAAACTAGTTTTAGATGACTTAAAAGAACACAGGCCATGGTGACCCAGGGGCTCCGTGTCGTGAGCAATGAAAAATTTATTCCAAAGCTCCATTTCTCATTTAAAAAAAAAATGCTTTTAAGCCTAAGGACACATACATTTCCCTGACAGTGTGGAACAGAAAAAGGCAGCAGTATCCAGCCTTAGCTCTCAAATCCTATCCACAAGGTAAATAAAGCATAAATTAACCAATTACAATAAAATACCAGATAAATGCCTTTGACAACTCTGAATTTCCCATGAAAATGCTTCCAGCTGTGACCCCTGGCTTGCAAGGCATGGGCTGAAGGAGGCTGGAGTTTGTATATAAAGGATGTTTCAAACACACAGGCCCAGACAAGGAATCCTATACTATGGGCCAGCAGGAGCTGGGTCCTCCATCTTCATGCCCCATGGGGCCTCTGCCTCTCTCGGACACAACTGGATAGAAGCAACCGTTTTAAAAGTCACTGACAAGGAGAGATAAGCCTGGATATTTCCAGCGCTTCCTATTACTACACATTAATCAGAAATCTGCTTTTCATACATTGGAAATAGAATCCTAAGGATGAGGCCAAGAGATTCCCAAGGGTAGCAACCTGGATCTGGTGACAGTAATGGTTCCCTGGACAGAGGACAAGAGGTGGAGTCGGAGCCCGAAGGGTGGGTGGGCCCGTATTTCTTTTTTGTAAATAAAGTTTTATTGGCACACAGCCATGCTCATGTGTTTACATACTGCCTATGGATGCTGTCTGGAAGGGCAGAGTTTCATTTTGACAGAGACCACATGGCCTGCAACACTGAAGATGTCCACAACTTGTAACATGGGAAGTCAAGAGACTGCCTGTCATGGCTGGAATTGGAAAGGGACATGGAAAGGCACTGTTGGAAGTTGCAGAGGAGGTTAAAGTAGCAATACAGCCAGGCTGGCCCAGGCACGGCGGGGTGATGAACAATGGTTTGACAGCTCAGTCCTTACACCGTCTGACACCACTGTGCTAGCTACCTGTTCTGCATAAAAAGAACCACCAGAGGCCAGGGAAGTGGTGCACGCCTGGAATCTCAGCACTTTGGGAGGCTGAGGCAGGAGGATCATTTGAGGCCAGGAGACCAGCCTGGGCAACATAGTGAGATCCCATCTCTAAAAAAATAAAATAAAATTTAGCCAGATGTGGTGACGCACACCTATGATCCCAGCCACTTGGGAGGCTAAGGCAGGAGAATTACTTGAGCCTGGGAATTCAAAGCTGCAGTGAGCTATGATTACGCCACTGTAACTCCAGCCTTAGCAACAGAGCAAGACCCTGTCTCAACAACAACAACAAAAATCATCAGGAGACCAGGCATAGTATGGCTGGGTTCTGTGCTTACGGCCTCACAAGGTAGAAATGGAAGCCGCTCTGTGGTCTGAAGCATGGAGTCCTCTTCCATGGTCACATGGCTGAGTCAGAATTCGGTTCCTTGGGGCTGTAGGACCTCAGTCCCTGTTTCCTTGGTAGTTGTCAGCTGGGGGCCACCCTCAGTCCCCAGAGGCCACCCACAGCTCCTTGCCATGTGGCCCCTCTATCCTCAAGCCAGCAACGGGGCACCTCTCACACTTCAGATCCCCCTTGTGCTTCGAATCTTTGACCTTCTCCATGGCTGCCCTCCAGCCCCAGGTGTAAAGCACTCCTGTGATTAGGCCAGGCCCACTCAGGCCCACCCCGTATCTTAAAGTCCAGTGATCTGGGCTGTTATCAGCTGCACCCAGAACCATGTTTGACTAACGCACGGGAGCGGGGAGGTAGCTGTGCAACAGAGGCCGGACGCTGGGCCATTTTATAATTCCGCCTACTACGCCATCCTTCACTGCAGCAGGTCAACAGACAATACCTGAGGCTGATAAACTCCAAATAACCACAGCAGCTGTCATTCAGAGACATCTCCAGAGCCAAAGCCTAAAACTGCTCAAAGGAGGTTTTGCCTGCAGGGAGCGGGGCAGGAGCTGGAGGCGAGGTAGAGCGAGGAGCTGTGCCTTCACTAGACCACTATTCTAGGCAGTTTGGTTTTTTTTTAACTATGTGCATATTTTACTATGATAATGATTGTTTAAAGAGTGCAAAGAAAAGAAATCAGCCCTATTGGACTTCTTGCCCTGGAGGTTCTTTTCTTGGGTTTCTCATTGGTTAAATCCCCTCTGCCTATCTTCTTTTCTCTGCTCCAAGAGTCCCTTTTCCTCCTCCAGACCCATGCTCCAACTCCCGCACCTCCCTCAGTTCTCTGATACCTTGCTCCCTCAGACAGGCCTTGTTCATCCACCATCCACAAGCTCTCTGTGTCCATCTAGGCTGCCCCAGAAGCAGACACCGAGATGAGGGAGTCAGTGCAGGTGTTTATTGGGGAGGTGACCCCAGGAAGCACCAGCCAGGTTGCAGGGAGGGGAAAGAAGTCACTAAGGGTGTGTGTTCAGGCAAATACCACTGAGGGGGCAACTGGAGCTCAGCCCCACCTAGTGCACACCCTGGAGTCAGCCCAACCACGGCTGAGGACACAGATGTATTTATCGTTGTTGGTGGAGGCTGCGGCTGGGGCGTCAGCTCTCTGGCCTGCCATGTGCACACAATGGGCAGCTGCAAAGGGAGCTCTCGGCCTTCCACACATGGACATGGGTGCTGAAGAGAACACACGTGGCAGTGCACCTGCAGCCCCCATCACCCTGTTCCCCAAGTCCAGCGTCACCTGGAACAGCCGTGGCACTAGGGTTTGTGGACCCTGGTAGTTATTTCCTGTGGCTGCTGTCACAAATGACTGCAAACTTAAAACAACAGAGCCCAGAAGTCCAAATCCAGGTGTGGGCAGGGCAGTGCTGCCTCTGAAGGCTCAAGAGGAGGATCGCTCCCTGTCCCTGCCAGCACATCACTTTGGTCTCTGACTCGGTTGTCACATGGCCTTCTTTTCTGTGTGTCCAAATTTCCTTCTTTTTATAAAGACAAAGTCATTGGATCAGGGCCCCCCCGCAAACCCATACAACCCCATCTTAACTCAATCACATCTGCAAAGAGCCTATTTCCAAGTAAGGTCATATTCGCAGGTACCAGGGGTTAGGGCTCGACTGTAACTTATAGGAGCACGCAATTCAACCCACAAGCATTGACTCGGGCCAGGCTCTATTCTAAGTGCTTTATATGCATTTACTCATTTAGGTCTCACACAGCACCCCATGAGTAGGTACTAGTATGGTCCCTGATTTACAACTGAAGCCCAGAGAGGTGAAGCAATTTGCCCAGGGTCACACAGCTAATCCGTGGCAGAGCCCAAAACCCAAACCCCAGCAGTCACACCCACCCCAGCTCTAACTACTGTGCCTGCTGCCTCTCCAGCTTCTCCTTCTCAGCCCTCAGTCCCTTTGTCTCCGTGCCTTCATCTTCTTTCCCCTTCTCGTCCAAACTCTTCATTCGGTCAGTTCACATATACATGTTGAAGGTCTTCCAGGTACCAGGTCCTGGGCAAAGTGCTAGGAAACTGAGCAAAAACAGGCCGGGCACGGTGGCTCACACCTGTAATCCCAGCACTTTGGGAGGCCGAGGTGCATGGATCACCTGAGGTTGGGAGTTCAAGACCAGCCTGGCCAACACGGTGAAACTCCGTCTCTACTAAAAATACAAAAATTAGCCAGGTGCGGTGGCGCACGCCTGTAGTTCCACCTACTGGGGAGGCTGAGGCAGGAGAATCACTTGAACCTGGGAGGCAGAGGTTGCAGTGAGCCAAGACTGTGCCATTGCACTCCAGCCTGGGTAACAGAGTGATACTGTCTTTAAAAAAAGAAAGAAAGAAAGAAAGAAAGAAAGAAAGAAAGAAAGAAAGAAAGAAAGAAAGAAAGAAAGAAAGTAAGTGCTGGGACTCTGAGCAAAAACAGGCACCTGCATTCTCCCCGTGCTGTGTGTTATGTTTCCCTCTAACTGCCTTCAAATGCTTTGGAGAATGGAGCATTCTGTCTGGGGCAGAGAGAGATGCTAATTGAATGTGTGCCAATAAAACTTTATTCATGGACACTGGATTGCATATAATTTTCAGATGTTGTAAAATGTTATTCTTCTTTTGATGTTTTCTCCCCCACCATCTAAAAATGCAAAAATCATTTTTAGCTGGCAGGGCTGTTCAGCCAGCCGGCTTTGGCCCATGGGCCTTCGTTGACGTACCCCACATCTGCAGCTCTTGAAAAATCTCTTCAAGCTGCTTTGTTCTTGCTACACTGCAGTCCCTTCTGCCACCCCCAGACCTCAGCCGTGTTTTTTTTGTTTGTTTGTTTGTTTTTACAAATTACCACCTGCTCTTCACAGTGCTCTGGGGAATTAAGGGATGGGCCTGTATGCCAGAGTCAGAGGCCAACTGGTCAGCACCAGATGATGAGAAGTGATGCACTAAAGAACAGGGTTCGGGGCCAGGCGCGGTGGCTCACGCCTGTAACCCCAGCACTTTGGGAGGCTGAGGCAGGAGGATCACCTGAGGTCAGGAGTTCAAGACCAACCTGGCCAACATGGCGAAACCCCATCTCCACTAAAAATACAAAAATTTGCTGGGCGTGGTGGCGGTCACCTGTAATCCCAGCTACTCGGGAGGCTGAGGCAGGAGAATCACTTGAACCCTTGAACCTGGGGGGTGGAGGTTGCAGTGAGCTGAGATGGTGCCACTGCACTCCAGCCTAGATAACATGAGCGAAACTCCATCTCGGAAAAACAAACAAGAGAATGGCATGGAATGTGAGGACAGACACCCTCCAGGCCATCTGAAAGGGGACTTGGATGGGGCAGCTTCTCCATCAACAATATCATGGTTCAATGCATCCTACTCCCCGCAACCCAGTAGAGGCAATTAATTACAGGTTAATCGCAATCCCCTATGCTAGGTCATGTGACTGAATTAATTCTAAAGGCCGACATGCCACAGTCCCAGGACAGCTGTCACTACTATCCAGCACTAGGCTATACTGTCCGGAGCACTCTGAGATCAGCAAACTGTGGCCCACAAGCTGAATCCAGCTCACAGCCTGTTCTGTAATTAAAGTTTTATCAGCACACAGCCATATCCATTCCTTAATGTGTTGTCTGTGGCTGTGTTGGAGCTACAGAAGCCTTGCTAAGTAGTTGCAGCAGAGACTCTCTGTCCCACAAAGCCTAAAGTCATTACCATCTGGCCCTTTATAGAAAAGCACACTGGCAGGGGTGCGGTGGCTCATGCCTGTAATCCCAGCACTTTGGGAGGGTGAGGCAGGCGAATCACCTGAGGTCGGGAGTTCGAGACCAGCCTGGTCAACATGGTGAAACCCTGTCTCTACTAAAAATACAAAACTAGTCAGGCGTGGTGGCATGCGCCCGTAATCCTAGCTACTCAGGAGGCTGAGGCAGGAGAATCGCTTGAACCCGGGAGGCAGAGGTTGTGGTGAGCCAGGATCGCGCCATTGCACTCCAGCCTGGGTGACGGAGTGAGACTCTGTCTCAAAAAGAAAAAAAAAAAAAAAAGAAAAGCCGACCTCAAGTCTAGAAGAGTGGGGAGACCACTTGTCCTTCATGTCACCCCTCCATAAGGGCTGTTCTCAGCCAGGTTCCCAGTAGATACGTGGCAGCAATGAGCTGAAGATCGCATCTCCTGACGAGTACCGATGTGCCACTCCACGCTGGCAGTTATAAATGGAACCACATGCCTGAGCTAACATTGTATGTCAACCTTGAGACTTGTGACAAGGACAGGTGCCTGCATAGGAAACCTCTGCACCATCACTCAGCAGGGAGAGAAGAGAGCTTCCATCGACAGAGCCAAGTATATCTTGTAAAAAAAACTGCATCCACACTCACGCATAGGTAACGAACACCCTACACCTCACGTTTCTGTCTGTGGGGCATGGCCACACTTGTTTTAGCCCAGACATTTCTTTTTTTTTTTTTTTTTTTTTGAGACAGAGTTTCGCTCTTGTTGCCCAGGCTAGAGTGCAGTGGTGTGATCTTGGCTCACTGCAACCTCCACCTCCCGAGTTCAAGCGATTCTCCTGCCTCAGCCTCCCGAGTAGCTGGGATTACAGGTACCTACCACCATACCTGGCTAATTTTTATGTGTGTGTATTTTTAGTATAGATGGTGTTGGCCAGGCTGGTCTCCAACTCCTGACCTCGTGATCCACCCACCTCGGCCTCCCAAAGTGCTGGGATTACAGATGTGAGCCACCGTGCCCGGTCCTAGCCCAGACATTTCTTAAGATCCATGCACCAGTGGCCAGGTGCGGTGGCTCATGCTTGTAATCCTAGCACTTTGGGAGGCCGAGGTGGGTGGATCATGAGCTCAGTTCAAGACCAGCCTGGCCAAGATGGTGAAACCTCATCTCTACTAAAAATACAAAAATTAGCCACATGTGGTGGTGGGTGCCTGTAATCCCATACTCAGGAGGCTGAGGCAGAGAATTGCTTGAACCTGGGAGGCGGAGGTTGCAGCGAGCCAAGATTGTGCCACTGCACTCCAGCCTGGGTGACAGAGCAAGAATCCGTCTCAAAAAAAAAAAAAAAAAAAAAGAATACAAGGCCGGGCGCGGTGGCTCACGCTTGTAATCCCAGCACTTTGGGAGGCCGAGGTGGGCGGATCACGACGTCAGGAGATCGAGACCACAGTGAAACCCCGTCTCTACTAAAAATACAAAAAATTAGCCAGGCGTGGTGGCAGGTGCCTGTAGTCCCAGCTACTCGGAGAGGCTGAGGCAGGAGAATGGCGTGAACCCGGGAGGCGGGGGTTGCAGTGAGCCGAGATCGCGCCACTGCACTCCAGCCTGGGTGACAGAGCGAGACTCCGTCTCAAAACAAAAAAAACAAAAAAAAAAAAAAACAAGAATACATGTACCCAAACAAAACTCCTCAACAAAAAAAGCCTGGAGGATTGCTCAGCACTGAGACAGGTGCTTTCTGGTGTGGGGTCTCAGTACCTTGAGGCCCCACCCACCGTCCCCTGGCTCACCTGGGTTAACTGGGTTAACTGCAGCTGAGCTGAGCTCTAACTGTGCATGCTGACAGTGCTTCTCCAATGCCTGCCTCTCTGCTTGTCACCCACTCAGGGCCTTCTCTGGAGGCTGCTCAGCCTCTCTCCACGGCACCCTGCAGGACTAGGGTTTTAATGCCTCCAAGGCAAACCATCAACCAATAAGAAATGACAGTCAGTAGACAGCTAGGCCAGCTTGCCTGCCACTCCGTGGGGCAATTTCGAGGCCCGGTCTGCACAGTTCTTCAGGGGACCCCTGGGATTGAATCTCAGTTGCCCACTGGTAACCAGCTGCTTAATGCACTCAGTTGGAGCTTTCTCCCTTCCCCAGGCCACAGTTCCCATTCGCCTGTACTTCCTGGAATCACCTCTAAGATGAACTACCCGCCCCCAAGTGCTTGTCTCAGCATCTGCATTAGGGAAATGCAAACTTGGCATATACCCTCCAAAGACAGAGCATTTACAATTCTACAATGAATGCATTAACTCACATGTCCCACCATAGGGGTTTGCTATTTATTCACTTATTAAAAGTTGGTGAAAAAAAAAGTTTGTGACCCAGCGCAGTGGCTCACGCCTGTAATCCCGGCACTTTGGGAGGCCGAGGTGAGTGAATCACGAGGTCAGGAGTTCGAGACCAGCCTGACCAACATGGCGAAACCCTGTCTTTCCTAAAACTACAAAAAATTAGCTGGGCATAGTGGCGGGTGCCTGTAATCCCAGCTACTCGGGAGGCTGGGGCAGGAGAATCACTTGAACCGGGAAGCGGGAGGTTGCAGTGAGCCAAGATCGTGCCATTGCACTCCAGCCCAGTCAACAGAGTGAGACTCTGTCTCAAAAACAAACAAAACAAAATAAAAGTTTGCTATTTATTCACTTGTTAAAAGTCACTAACAGTGGCTTTAAAAAAAAGTTGAAATGATACCCTGATTTGTCCTGGAAATAACCACTTATCTGTTAAGGTCACCTAAATACTATATCGTGTGTATTATAAAAATAATCTTCTATATACCATGTCTATAATATGTGCCATATTATAGTACAATTTTCTGAATATATATCCCTCTCCACTGTCGTATTCTGAGTTGCATGAGGAGGGGACACAGGAGACACCCCTATTTCACAGGGTTAACTTCCAAAATACCAGCCTTCTGAAATGGTCTCGGATCCTTTTTGCATGTCCAGGGGAAAATACTGTAGCTCCACAAATAAAAGAGAGGGCCAGTAGTGGTGGCTCCCACCTGTAACTCCAGCACTTTTAGAGGCTGAGGCTGGAAAGATCACTTGAAGCCAGGAGTTCGAGACCAACCTGGACAACACAGTGAGACCCTGTCTCTATACAAAGTTTTTTTTTTTTTTTTTTTGAGACGGAGCCTTGCTCTTGTCACCCAAGCTGGAGTGCAGTGGCACGATCTCGTCTCACTGCAACCTCCACCTCCCGGGTTCAAGTGATTCTCCTACATCAGCCTCCTGAATAGCTGGGATTACAGGTGCCCACCACCACGCCCGGCTAATTTTTGCACTTTTAGTAGAGATGGGGGTTTCTCCATGTTGGCCAGGCTGGTCTCAAACTCCTGATCTCAGGTGATCTGCCCACCTCAGCCTCCCAAAGTGCTGGGATGACAGGCGTGAGCCACCATGCCTGGCCTATAAAAGTTTCAAAATTAGTTGGGTGTGGTGGCACATGCCTGTAGTCTCAGCTACTTGGGAGGCTGAAGCAGGAGGATCGCTTGAGCCTGGGAAGTTAAAGTTGCAGTCAGCTGTGATCACGCCACTGTGCTCTAGCCTGGATGACAGAGTGAAACCCTATCTCTTAAAAAATTTAAAAAAGAAAGAAAGAAAGGAAAAGAAATGATCAAAGAAAAGAAATCAGGCTAAGATAGCTCCATGAATGCAACCAGAGTGTTGGATGCCATTGAGGCAGGAGTCCCAGGTCAGTGCTGTGAGTGTGAGTATGACTTTCCCTCTTCTCTGGTAGCTTAATGCATTAATGGCCCCGATTCAGGTCCATGGAGCCCTCCAGGGCCCTCCCACTCAGCCTCTAGGCTCATCCGTGTGACCTGCTTTGGCTAATGAGATTTCAGCAGACTTAACACATGCAGAGGCTCAGAGAAGCCCTTGGCATTTCTGCGTGCCTCTTGACCTCCTGGCCACAAGAACATGCCCAGACTGACCGGCTACAGGAGGAAAAATACATAAAGCAGACAGAGCTGTCTCAGGCTTCCCAGCAGTGCCCTCCTAGATCAGCCCAGAGTTGGCCGACCCCCAGGCATATAACCAAGCCCAGCAGAAGCCCTCACAGACCTGCACACCTGTGAGCTAGATACACACGTATTGTTCTAAGCCACAGGGGTTTGTGGCTATTTGTTACACAGCATTACTGTGGCCATAAATAACTGATACATCTTCCTTGTCTAAAAATCGCACTTAGAGACAGGATGCCTGCACCATGGGTTTTGCAGTCAAACGCGGTACAAACAGTGGCACATGACAGTGAAAACTGCATACCTCTTCCATGGATCTAACAGAGACTCCCTCCTCCACCAAACTTCAGTCAGGTTCCTCTGAGTCCTCTTCTCAGCTAGGCCTTGATGTCAGCCTCCCCCAGCCCTTGGCCTGCCCAAGCCAGTTTTAGCAAAAGAATCCTGCTCAGTTTATCAAGAATCCTCCCACCCTTGATATCTGATCAAGTTCTTCTTTCCCCACCCTTGCTATCTACATCCTTGGTCTGCCTGTAGTGAGAGTCCTATGAAGCCAGTTTAGCATCCCTACCCTGGCTGTCGAATCAAGCTCCTCTGAGTAATGTTCCATCTACTCACTCCCTCACTCCCGCTATAAATGCCTCACTGTCCCTGCTGTGGGCAGAGTGGAGCTCAACCTCTCTGCCTTCTTCAGTAGTCTTGACCCCTATCGCAATAGTCTTGAATAAAGTTTTATTGCCATTTTTAACAAGTATCTGGTGAATAATTTTTCTAATACAGAGCTAAGCCTTCATAGCCACACATCCTAAATAGCCCTTCCAATATCAGAAAGACGTCCAATTCTGGAGCCTCTGAACAATCGGAAAATTGTCACCATCAACGTGATAACGAGACTCATCCATTTATTCATTTCTGCTATGAGTATTTATGGAGTGCCTGCTCTACAAAACAAACAGGAAGAGGACATGGCCGGGGCAGGCATGGACAGTGGGGTGTGCCCCACTCCAGCATGCCATGAGTAGAGTATAAGGGGGGTGAAGGACTAAGAGAGCGCAAAGGAAGGGGTGACTCAGGACACTTCACAGAAGGGGAGGCGGTGGAGCTGGGGCTCCAGCCAACAGTTTCAGTGATTAGAGAGTAAGGTTTCCAAGAGAAATTCTGCGAGGGAGGAGGAGACTGAGGAGACAAGTGGCACGGAACGCATGCTACAGTGTGACAGCGGTGAGGGGACACAGGCACTCAGAGAGCCTGCTTTCAGGATCCCAGAGGCAGGCTCCTATTTTAGGACAAGGACAATGAGTCACTCCAGATGCCTCCCAAATCAATCCCGAAGGAGAGTAAAGAAAACGATGGGGGGGTGGGAATTGCAAAATAGACAGCTACAGGGTACTTCTCCTGAGTCAGTACCTCAGTACCGAAGGACGTTGCAATGAGCCATCAGTTACTAAGTGAAGTGCTCAAGACACCAAGGCCTTTGCAGGTGGCACAGTCCCCAAATGCTCTGGAAGCAATATTTTCATAAGACCCACTTCTCAGCCTCTTTGGATTTCCACACAGTGAGAACTATCTATCCATCAGTTTCCTCCAGGCCGAATTTTCCCTTTCTGCTACCCCGTCAACCTACCCCCCCCACAAACCTGGTTTCCCTTTATGTTAAACAATGTTTTTAATTATAAAAGCCATGGTGTTTGTGAATGAAAAAAAATGGAAAATCAGAGAAAGTACAAAAAAGAAATGAAAATTGTCCGTTGTTTCGCCACCCGAACCCGATCGCTGCTAATATTTTGGTGGATTTTCTTTCAGTCTTTCTTTGAGGCACAGTTGTGTTGGATTCTTTCACCTATGTAATCATGTGATGCATTTAATTTTGGATCTAGCTCTTATGACTTAATATTATATCTTATAGGGCCGGGTGCGGTGGCTCACGCCTATAATCCCAGCACTTTGGGAGGCCGAGGCGGGTGGATCACGAGGTCAGGAGTTCAAGACCAGCCTGATCGACATGGTGAAACCCCATTTCTACTAAGAATACAAAAATTAGCTAGGCATGGTGGAGCATGCCTGTAATCCTAGCTACTCGGGAGGCTGAGACGGGAGAATCGCTTGAACCTGGAAGGCGGAGGTTGCAGTGAGCCAAGATCGCACCAGTGCACTACAGCCTGGGTGACAGAGTGAGACTCCTATCTCCAAAACAAAAAATATTATATCTTATAGATTCAGTTTTATGATTAGTGTGCCCAGTGTGCAGTTTGACGTCCTATATGGTGTAAGTCTGAGCTTATTACCACATAAAATTTCATCAAAATATTTTTATGTTGTTTTGCATTCATCATAAATATATATTTTTTAAGACAGGGTCCCACTCTGTTGCCCAGGATCAAGTGCAGTAGTGCAATCATAGTTCGCTGCAGTTTTGAACTCCTGAACTCCAGCAGTCCTCCTGCCTAAGTCTCCTGAGTAGCTGGCACAAGTCACCGCACCCTGCTAATTTTTTTAAAGTATTTTGTGGAGATGGGGGTGCTATGTTGCCCGGCTGATCTCGAACTCCTGGCCTCAAGGGATCCTCCCACCTTGGCCTCCTAAAGTGCTGGGATTACAAATATGAGCCACCACACCCAGCTATAAACACCTTTGTAAGGACAACAGAATTATCTATGGAATAGATGTCTTGGATAATGGTTCTGCGAACATATTTGTGCATGATAATCTTTATTTAGAAATACTTCCTTGAGCTAGACTCCCAGAAGTGAAATCAGAAGGCCAAGGGGCATAAACATTTTTTAGGTAGGATGGTAGAGCATAGACTTCGGAGGACTGCCTGGGTTCAAATCCCACTTCCGTTGCTACTGGGTGATCTTCAGCAAACTACTGTGTAGCAGACACACCTAACAGCAATCGCTTAAGCATCGTCTGAGAATAACCCTGTGGTCTAAGAAGAATGTGAGTTCAGAGTCTCTAGTGAAAGAATCCAGGAGTGGCCAACCCCTTATCTAAGAAGCACACCCAAGCCCCCAGCCATCTCTTGGAATGCAAGCTGTACAGAGGGTCAAGGCTCTTTGTTTGGGTTAAATGGAGGTTGTTAGGTGGAGGGTGCTAAGTGAAAATGCCATATCAACTACATGCTTTTCACAAATGCTAGTGGTTCTCCTGGCCAGCCTGCTGCCACTGGACTGTCCCTGTATGTAAGTCCCCCCAATAACCCTATGTCTCCTTCACTGTCTCCAGGTCACTTCTTCAGCTCTCAGACACAATGTCATCCCTACTGGAGTCCATCGGGGTTCGGCACAGATACTCAACTGCTCTCTGCCTCTCTCTCTTCCACTATAAGATGGGGATGATTATAGTCCATCTGATACAGGAGCTAGAAAGAAATTCTTTAGGCAGTTAGTGAGGGTAAGAGAGTCCTCGGCAAGGCTTCCCTTTTAATAAAAAGCAGCCCCCAAATCATTTCTTTTCTAACAAAGGGCAGCCTGAAAAATCAAGCTGCAGACATAGATAAGCAAGCTGGAAGCTTGCACTGGTGAATGCCAGCAGCTGTGCTAATAGAAGAGGGCTACCTAGTGTCTCACGCGTCCATGTGAAGATACCAACAAACAGGCTTTGTGTGAGCAACAAGGCTGTTTATTTCACCTGGGTGCAGGCGGGCTGAGTCCGAAAAGAGAGTCAGCAAAGGGTGGTGGGTTATCATTAGTTCTTATAGATTTTGGGATAGGCGGTGGAGTTAAGAGCAATGTTTTGGGGGGCAGGGGGTGGATCTCACAAAGTACATTCTCAAGGGTGGGGAGAATTACAAAGAACCTTCTTAAGGGTAGGGGAGATTACAAAGTACATTGATCAGTTAGGGTGGGGCAGAAACGAATCACAATGGTGGAATGTCATCAGTTAAGGCTATTTTCACTTCTTTTGTGGATCTTCAGTTGCTTCAGGCCATCTGGATGTATATGTGCAGGTCACAGGGGATATGATGGCTTAGCTTGGGCTCAGAGGCCTGACAATTCCTGTCTTCTTATATTAACAAGAAAAATAAAATTAAATAGTGGTAAAGTGTTGGGGTGGAAAAAATTTTGGGGGGTGGTATGGAGAGATAATAGGCGATGTTTCTCAGGGCTGCTTTGAACGGGATTGGGGTGGCGTGGGAACCTAGAGTGGGAGAGATTAAGCTGAAGGAAGATTTTAGGGTAAGGGGGATATTGTGGGGTTGTTAGAAGGAGCATTTGTCATATAGAATTATTGGTGATGTCCTGGATGCGGTTTTGTATGAATTGAGAAACTAAACGAAAGACACAAGGTCCAAATAGGAGAAGGAGAAAAACAGGTATTAAATGACTAAGAATTGGGAGTACCCAGGACATCCAATTACAGTGTCCAAGGGGGTTCAGTGTAACTATTTGCTTGGGTGGTGAGTTTTTGAGCTCTGTCCTTGAGTTTTTTTATGTTGTCATACACCAGGCCAGATTGATTTAGGTAAAAACAACACTCTTCATTTAAAAATATACAGAGTTCCCCCCCAATTTTTTTTTTTTTTTTTTTTTTTTTTTTTAGCAGTGAGTAAGTCAGGGCCTCTGCAATTTTGGAGGAAAGAGAAATGCAAAGCCAGCAATTGTTTAAGAAGGATTAGAAACGGCTAGGAGAGAGTGAGTTTGATAGTGTGGTGGAGATAGCTGGGGAGAGCTAGAGGGTGACATAAGAACGGGAACCAGAATAAGAGTGAGTATAAAAGAACAGGACTTCATCAGGGTGAAAGTATTGGAGTGTACCTTGCCACTGAAGATCTTCTATCCACTTCAAGAGAGACTTAAGGGTGGTGATTTGAGGTAAAACCAGGCATCACTAAACAGCAAGAGCCTGAGAAACTGCTTGGGTGATTTGACTAATAAAGGCCAGTCCATTATCAGACTGTATAGAGGTGGGAAGGCCAAACTGAGGAATTAAGTCTGACAGAAGGGAAGAAATGACCACGGTGGCCTTCTCAGACCCTGTGGGAAAGACCTCTACCCATCCAGTGAAAGTGTCTACCCAGAGCAAGAGGTATTTCAGTTTCCTGACTTGGGGCATGTGAGTAAAGTCAATTTGCCAGTCCTGGGCAGGGGCAAATCCCCGAGCTTGATGTGTAGGAAAGGGAGGAGGCCTGAACAATCCCTGAGGGGTAGTAGAATAGCAGATGGAACACTGAGAAGTGATCTCCTTAAGGATAGATTTCCACGATGGAAAGGAAATGAGAGGTTCTAAGAGACGGGCTAGCGGCTTGTAACCTACACGGAAGAGGTTATGAAATGACGATAGAATAGAATGGGCCTGTGAGGCTGGAAGGAGATGTCTTCCTTGGTCCAAGAACCATTTGCCTTGTGTGAGAAGAGATTGATATGTGGGAGTTTCAGTGGGGGAGTAGGTGGGAGTGACCAGATGAGAAGGAGAAAAACTGCCGTGAGGGATAGAAGTTGGACCTCTAGCTGCTTTTTTAGCTACCTTATCAGCATAAGCATTGCCCTGAAGCTGCTTTTTTAGCTACCTTATCAGCAAAAGCGTTGCCCTGAGCAATGGGATCTGATGCCTTTTGATGGCTCTTGCAGTGAATGACTCCAGCTTCCTTTGGAAGTAAAGCAGCTTTGAGAAGAGTTTTTATTAAAGAGGCATTAATGATGGAGGACCCTTGCGTAGTGAGGAAACCTCTTTTTGCCCGTATGACCACATGGTGGTGCAGGATATGGGAGGCATATTTAGAGTCAGTATAAATATTGATGAGTAATTCCTTTGCAAGAGTGAGGGCTCAAGTTAAGGGAATGAGTTTGGCTTGCTGAGAGGTAGTGGAGCGGGGCAGAGTGGTAGCCTCAATGATAGATGTGGAAGATACTATAGCATAGCCTGCCTTTGCTGGTGTGTGGCAATTAGGCCTCGTGGAACTGCCATCAATAAACCAAGTGTGATCAGGGTGAGAAACAGGAAAGAAGGAAATACGGGGAAATGGAGTGAACATCAGGTGGATCAGAGAGATGTCGTCATGGGGATCAGGTGTGGTATCAGGAATCATGTGGGAGGCCGGATTGAAGTCCGGGCCAGGAACAATGGTAATTGTGGGAGACTCAAGAAAGAGTGAGTATAGCTGAAGGATCCAGGGAGCAGAAAGTATATGTGTCAGGTGTGAGGAAGAAAATAGATTTTGGAAGTTATGAGAACTGTAGAGAGAGTTGAGCATAGCTTGTGATTTTGAGGGCCTCTAAAAGTATTAAAGCAGTGGCAGCCACCACACACAGATATAAGGGCTATGCTAAAACAGTAAGGTCAAGTTGTTTATACAGAAAGGCTACAGGGCGCGGTCCCGGCTCTTGTGTAAGAGTTCTAACCGCACAGCCCTGCACTTTGGCTGGGTGTAATGAAAAAGGGTTGGGATGAGTTAGGGAGAGCTAGTGTGGGGGCAGCTTCTAGGGCTGTTTTTAAGGAATGGAAAGAGGAGTAGGGAAAGGATTTAGGATCTATGGGGTCAGCTAGGTTTCCTCTTGTGAGTTTATATAATGGTTTTGTTAGGATGGCAAAACCAGGTATCCAAAGGTGAAAGTATCCAAACATGCCTAGGAAGGAAAGTTGTTGTTGTTTTGTAGAAGAGGTTGGAGTTTGAGAGATCAGTCTGACATGATCGGCAGGGAGAGCAGGTGTGTTTTTATGAAGAATTATGCCAAGGTAGGTAACCGATGGAGAAGAAATTTGAGCTTTGGAGGGGGATACCCGATATCCTTTGGAGAATAAATGTTGAAGGAGCAGAAGTGTGACTTGTTGAGAAGATTCAAAGGAGGGGCTACAAAGTAGAAGGTCATCAATATATTGAAGAAGGTGAGAAGCAGAGGGGTAGAAAGAAAGCAAATCATGAGAAAGAGCTTGGCTGAAGTAATGAGGGCTGTCCCTGAGGCCTTGCAGCAGCACAGCCCAGGTAAGCTGCTGGGACTGATGGGTGTCAGGGTCAGTCCAGGTGAAAGCAAAGAGAGGCTGGGATGAGGGGGGCAGGGAAATAGTGAAAAAAGCATCTTTAAAATCCAGAACGGAATAGTGAGTTGTGGAGGAAGGTATTGAGGACAAAAGAGTGTACAGGTTGGGCACTATAGGGTGGATAGGCAAAACAATTTGGTTGATAAGGTGCAGATCCTGAACTAACCTGTAAGACTTGTCCGGTCTTTGAACAGGTAAAATGGGGGAATTGTAAGGAGAGTTTATGGGTTTTAGAAGCCCATGCTGTAGCAGGCGAGTGATAACAGGATTTAATCCTCTTAAAGCATGCTGCAGGATGGGATATTGGCATTGAGCGGGGTAAGGGTGATTAGGTTTTAATGGGATGGTAAGGGGTGCATAATTTATTGCCAAGGAGGGAGTAGAGGTGTCCTATACTTGTGGATTAAGGTGGGGAGATGCAAGGGGAGGATGTGAAGGAGGCTTTGAACTGGTGAAAAGGGCAGCAATGAGGTGTGGCTGTAGCCTAGGAATAGCCAGGGAAGCAGATAATTTAGTTAAAATGTCTCAACCTAATAAGGGAGCTGGGCAGGTGGGGATAACTAAAAAAGAATGCGTGAAAGAATGCTGTCCAAATTGGCACCAGAGTTAGGGAGTTTTAAGAGGTTTAGAAGCTTGGCCGTCAATACCCGCAACAGTTATGGAGGCAAGGGAAACAGGCCCTTGAAAAGAAGGTAATGTGGAGTGGGTAGCCTCCATATTGATTAAGAAGGGGACTGACTTACCCTCCACTGTGAGAGTTAACCCAAAGCGTCTGTGATGGTCCAGGAGGCTTCCGAGGCAATGGGGCAGTGTCAGTCTTCAGCTGCTAAGCCAAGAAGATCTGGGAAGGAGTCAGTAAGAGCCTTGGGCCAATTGGACAGTCCATTCGCCAGTGGGGTCCGGTACAGATGGGACACGCCTTAGGAGGAATCCTGGGCTGTGGGCATTCCTTGGCCCAGGGGCCAGATTTCGGCACTTACAGCAAGATCCTGGGGGAGGAAGTCCTGAAGGAACACCTGACTGCTGTGGCTTAGGCGTTTTAAAGTTTTTATGTGCTGGAGATATGGCTGGGGTTTCTCTCACAGCGGAGGCAAGTAATCGCAACTCTTCTCTATTATTGTACACCTTGAAGGCAAGGTTAATTAAGTCCTGTTGTGGGGTTTGAGGGCCGGAATTTAATTTTTGGAGCTTTTTTCTAATGTCAGGAGCTGACTGGGTGATAAAATGCATGTTAAGAATAAGGTGGCCTTCTGGCCCCTCTGGGTCTAGGGTGGTAAAGCGTCTAAGGGTTGTTGCCAAATGCTCCATGAACTGGGTTGAGTTCTTATATTTGATAAAAAAGAGCCTAAATGCTAATTGATTTGGGAGAGGTTGGATAGAGAAAAAAGGAGCATTAACCTTGACTATGCCTTTAGCTCCAGCCACCTCTTTAAGAGGAAATTGTTGGGCAGATGGGGGAGGAACGAAACTGTAAACCAGACCGGGTATGAGGAGGGGAGGTGATAGAAGGATTACAGGGTGGGGGAGCAGAGGCTGAGGAAGAATTGGGACCTGGCTGGGCCTGACGAGGAGCAGCCTGGGGAGAAGGGGAGAGGTCAGATGAGTCTGTAGAAGAGAAGGATTCAAAGGACTCTGAGTTTGGGGTGGAGACTGAAGGAACAGACAGGAGAGAAAGAAGAAAGGTTTGGGATGAGTCTCACTGGGAGCAGAGACTAGGGCGGGACCAATGTGTAAAGAATGCCTGGACATGGGGGAACTCAGACCATTTGCCCATTTTTTGACAAAAATTATCTAGATCTTGTAGGATAGACAAATCGAAAGTGCCATTCTCTGGCCACTTGGAACTACTGTCGAGTTTCTATTGGAACCAAGTGGTACTGCAGAAGAAAATAAGAATGCTTGGATTTTAGGTCAGGTGAGAGTTGAAGAGGTTTTAAGTTCTTGAGAACACAGGCTAAGGGAGAAGAAGGAGGAATGGAGGGTGGAAGGTTGCCCATAGTGAAGGAGGCAAGTTTAAAGAGAAGGGTAGAGACACGGAGAAGGGGGTGGGGAGCAGCCCTAGGCTGCAATGTGGATAAGCAGCCAAAGCAGACGTCCCCGCAATTGACTTGCCACCAAGGGAATGTGGGTGAATGACCAAGGCAGTCCCCGTGGAGATCAGACACCAATGGAATGTGGGTGAATAATGAGGCAGGTGTCCCTGCAATGATTAAACACCAAGGGAAGGCTGCCTTCCCGGGTCCGTGACCAGCACCGGAGTTTTGGGTCAACGGATAAAATGTGTCTCCTTTGTCTCTACCAGAAAATGAAAGGAATTGAAATTAAGAGAAGGAGAGATTGAAGGGTGGCGCCAAGATTGAAAGGAGAAAGACGTCGAGGGATAGTGAGAGAGGTCGGAGAAGAGAGTAAAAAGAGACCACTTAACCAACTTAAAATCGGTGAGATGTTCCTTGGGCTGGTTGGTCTGAGGACCCGAGGTCATAGGTGGATCTCTTCATGGAGTGAGGGTGAGGACAGGGGACTGGTCTCCCGAAGGTGTCCCGCTGACCCGGGTCTTCAGTACCAAATGTCTCATGTGTCCTTGTGAAGAGACCATCAAACAGGCTTTGTGTGGGCAACAAGGCTGTTTATTTCACCCGGGTGCAGGCGGGCTGAGTCCGAAAAGAGAGTCAGCAAAGGGTGGTGGATTTTCATTCATTCTTAGAGGTTTTGGGATAGGCGGTAGAGTTAGGAGCAATATTTTGCGGGCAGGCTGTGGATCTTAAATTCTCAAGGGTGGGGAGAATTACAAAGAACCTTCTTAAGGGTCGGGGAGACTACAAAGTACGATGATCAGTTAGGGTGGGGCAGAAACAGATCACAATGGTGGAATGTCATCAGTTAAGGCTATTTTCACTTCTTTTGTGGATCTTCAGTTGCTTCAGGCCACCTGGATGTATACGTGCAGGTCACAGGGGATATGATGGCTTAGCTTGGGCTCAGAGGCCTGACACCTAGGAGCCAGGCATATCCAACATGGGGCTTCCGTTTTCTTTGTCACCATGTGTGCAGTAAGCGAACAGGCAACATGGAGCTGGCCAGGTAGAGAACACATCTGTATAAAAACAGATTAGGATGGGATAGCCAGCTTTTTTGCATGCTATGTAAATGGAACACTTGGTCCAACCAATCTTTTGCGTCCTATGTACATCAGACACCGCCTCCTCAAGCTCATCTATAAAACCAACAGCATCTTGCTGGGAACCCGGAAACCCGTTCAGGACCCCTTCCTCTGCATGAGGGAGCTTTCTTCTTTCTTTTCCCTATTAAACTTCTGCTCTTAAATTCACTCCTTGCTGGTATGCATCCTCGATATCCTTGGTATGAGGTGACAAGCCTTGGGTATGTACTTCAGACAATGGGGGTTGTTGTCAGGATTAAGTGAGATAATATATATGAAATGTCACAAGTAGTGTGAGTAAGCCCTCAACAAATGTTCACATTTATGATTGGGATTATTACCATGATTATTATTGTCTTCATCACTGTGCTGATATTTATTGATTTATACATTTATATGTTTATATAATTATTGTGTATATGTTTATAATATGTTTACGTATTATTTATATACATTAATATTTGTTTATAAATGTGTGGAATATATTTATGCCAAAAATTACTTCCACTAGAATCTCGTTCACTGCAACAGCATTGCATATTATTTTATTTTCTTCTTTGCTGATTTGATAACAAAATATTTTAATTTGCATTTCTTTGAATCCAATTTAGGTTGACCTTTTAAAAGGTGTGTTTCATATTTTTCATGGTTTATGTTTGTTTTGTCAATTTTCTGTCCATAGTCTTGGCCTACTTATGTATGGAGGTTGCTAGGTGGAGGGTGCTAAGTGAAAATCGTACATCAACTACATGCTTTTTACAAATGGTAGTGGTTCTCCTGGCCAGCCTGCCACCACTGGACCGTCCCTGTATGTAAGTCCCCCCCAATAAACCCTATGTCTCCTTTGCTGTCTCCAGGTCACTTCTTCAGCATTTCCAACTCTTCCCAAACTCATACTGTCAGAGGCGTTCCAACGAGAGCAACTGCATCTTGAATAGGGGCTGGGTAAAATAAGGCTGAGACATATACAGGGCTGCATTCCCAGGAGGTTAGACATCATTTGTCACAGGACGAGAAAGGAGGTCAGCAGGACTGGCACCACAGATACAGATCACGAAGACCCGCTGATAAAACAGGATGTGGTAAAGAAACCCACCAAAACCAAGATGGTGCTGAAAGTGACCTCTGGTCATCCTCACTGCTCATTATATGGTAATTATAACACATTAGCATGCTAAAAGACACTCCTACCAGCATCACGACAGTTTACAAATGCCACAGCAACATCAGGAAGTTACCCTATATAGTCTAAAAGGAGAGGAACCCTCAGTTACAGGAATTGCCTGCCCCTTTCCCAGAAAACTCATAAATAACCCACCCCTTGTTTAGCATTTAATAACAAAATAACCATAAAAACGGCCAGCCAGCAACCCTTGGTGCTGCTCTGTCTATGGAGTAGCCATTCTTTGGTTTCTTTGCTTTTCCAATAAACTTGCTTTCACTTTATGGACTTGCCCTGAATTCTTTCTTGCATGAGATCCAAGAACCCTCTCTTGGGGTCTGCATAGGGATCCCTTTCCAGTAACAGCACCTTCATTAAAATATTCCTGATGTGAGCACATCCATTATTTGCCAGGCACAGTGGGAGGCCCTGGGGATAAAATGGAGAAAGGGAGGGATAAACAGACACTCAATTGCAATCTGTCTTGAGGTGTGAGTGCCATGAGGTTATTTGAAAGGGGGATATTTCTAGTCTGGGGGATGGATGCAGGCTGTCCTGAGAAGGTGATGCTGGGCTGAGAGACCTGAAGGAGGAAAAAGGTGACAGAGAGAGGCAGAAGAAGAGGTGTGAGCAAGAGAGAGCCCAAACCACAATCATAGAAACCAGACAGTTGCCACAAAATACATGAAAGTGCTTCTGAATTCTCAGGCAGCTAGGCCTTCTAAAGAAATGTAGTAATGGCTGGCTTCGGTGGCTCATGCCTGTAATCCCAGCAATTTGGGAGGCCGAGGCGGGAGGATCACCTGAGTCAGGAGTTCGAGACCAGCCTGGCCAACATGGGGAAACCCTGTCTCTACTAAAAATACAAAAATTAGCTGGGCGTGATGGCAGATGCCTGTAATCCTACTCGGGAGGCTGAGGCAGAAGAATCGCTTGAACCCGGGAGGCGGAGGTTGCTGTGAGCTGAGATCGCGCCATTGCACTCCAGCCGGGGTGACGGAGCAAGACTCCATCGCAAAAAAAAAGAAAGAAAGAAAAAGAAATATAATAATAATAACAACGGCTTGGCTCTTTCTAGAAGCTGCGTGTAATCCAATTAGTTCTCTCCAAGGAAAGATAAATGCACCAGGAGAGATTGAGCCGTAGGCTCACCAGCGTCTGAGCTCTGCTTCCTATTTCCTCTTTGTTTCAGTCAACAGAGCATTCCCCTACGCTTCCAAAGTTTCCAGAAATGTGGCTTTTGACTTCTATGTTACACCTAACAACCTATTTTAGGATCAGCCCCAATGGCTGGAAATCAGCTCACACTGGAACTTCTAGGAAAGATTTACTATTGGCTGTTAGGAAACACAAGGGCTTTCAACTTTCAGCCAAAATTTCCTCCTTTCCTAGATGCTCAAAACTGACCGTGAGGGTCAAGGTTTTCTTCAAAATATGCAATGTTAATTCCATGTATTATATGGTTTCCAATAAATAATGTTGGAATGTTCCCCACTGTTAACTAGACCCTCAGATATTCAAGTGTCCTCTCCTGAAACCATTTCCAAGTCTGCTGGAATGTTTGAATTAACATAAGAAAAGAATCCAAAGGCTTAACTCCCAACCAGGGGAACACAATGACCAAATGCAAACAATATAATAGAAAAAGCTGGGTGCGGTGGCTCATGCCTGTAATCCCAGCACTTTGGGAGGCAGAGGCAGGTAGATCACAAGGTCAAGAGATCAAGACAATCTTGGCCAATATGGTGAAACCCCGTCTCTACTAAACATACAAAAATTAGCTGAGCGTGGTGGCGTGTGCCTGTAGTCCCAGCTACTCAGGAGGCTGAGGCAGGAGAATCACTTGAACCCGGGAGGAAGAGGTTGCAGTGAGCCGAGATCCCGCCACTGCACTCCAGCCTGGCAATAGAGTGAGACTCCGTCTCAAAAAAAAAGAAAGAAAAAGAAAAGAAATGGGAGGGCATTTCCCTGGGACAGTCTTTGTTATTGCACTAAAAGGAAAGGCAGATGAAGGGATGTCAGGTTGAGAGAATCTACCAGCACCTGATCCATCCTGTAGCTTTGAGCTATTCTCCATCCTCTACCTTTTGTACCTTACCCATTACCCCTTAAATTATTTGAGGGCAAAAGTCTTTGAGTTGTCCTCAGAATGGAGACCAAATCAAAGGCCCCTCTTCCACCACTTTGGACAGGGAGAAATTAAGCTTTGGTCTCACAACTGGTGGCACAAAACCAGAATGTTTTAGGGTAACTGCCTCACATAGAGTAAAAGTTAATTAACTGATTAGTCAAATATGAGAAGGGCTTCCTGCTCCGTTTGTTCAGAACACCCCTAGTTGCCATAGCACAATCAATAAGTCAAAAAGCATTTTTTTCAGCTGGTTCTGTATTAAGTGCTCAGAGGCATAGTGAAAAAAAAAATCGCCTTGCCTGCCATGAGCCCATAGTTTATTTGGTTTAAATGGTCTGAAATTGCCTCTTCAAAAAGTCAGTGTCATAGGGAGAAAAGGTGGAGAGATAAGATCAAAATAAACAGAACAACCAAACACAATGAGATAAACTTCCTTGGTTCTTGGTTTGAAAAAAAGAGGTAAGAGATACATTTTGTGAACAATTGGAGAAAATAGAATATTAGATGATATTAGGGAATTGTTGCAACTTTTCTTACATGTGATGACGATTTTGTGATTCTGCAGGAGAAAGTCATTACTCACAGAGGATGCACGCAAAACCGCCCTTGCAGAATTATGACTGAGACAGTGAAAGAGATCTAACTTAGCTGACTCCATCTTGCTTCCAACCTCCAAGCTGTCTTTGTTCATTCCTGGGCGTAGGCTGAACTAACTTTGGGAGAAACTTAGTTTCTAGTTTCTAGTTTAAACAAAGATGGTAACAGCCCTTTTCCCAAAGCAGACCTCCTTCTTGCCTGGGGACTAGACTAACATTAGCCACAGGATTAGAAATTGCGGTTTAGGAGTCAGGCAGCTGGAGGCTACAAGATTCTGACCCTCCCTAAAGTGCTCCTAAGATCAGGGCTTGAGATATTTTGCAGAACCTGTACTTGATGCATCAGCTGGCACCATCCAGATGCATAAACTGGCTCATCTGATATTGTGGCCCCCACCCAGGAACTGACTCAGCGCAAGAAGACAGCTTTGACTCTCTATGATTTCATCTCTGACCAATCAGCACTCCTGGCTCACTGGCTTCCCCACACCCACCAATTTATCCTTAAAAACTCTGCTCTCTGAATGTTCGGATAGAATGATTTGAGTAATAATAAAACTCAGGTCTCCTGCACAGCTGGCTCTGCATGAATTACTCTTTCTCTATTGCAATTCCCCTGTCTTGATGAATCCGCTCTGTCTAGGCAGCGGGCAAGGTGAACCCCTTGGGCGTTCACCTTGCTAAGGAAGTATTTAGGGGTGAAGGCTCATGATGTCTGCAATTGGCTTTCAAATGATTGGGCAAATAATATATAAACACAGATAGGTAAGGTGGGTGGATAGAGATAATAGGTCATAAAGCAAATAGGGCAAAATGTTAACAATTGCTAAATCCAGCTGGTAGATATATGGAGCTCACCTTTCTCTATGTTTAAAACTGTTCATAATAAAAAGTGTTATCTGTCAAACTGATTGTTTATAATATTACTTACATGAGATATAATATTGCTAGTATGATACTCTTACTGGGGTATATGTCATCCAAGCTTTTTAAAAATCTACCTGCTCAGATGGCCGGGCACGGTGGTGCACACCTGTAATCCCAGCACTTTAGGAGGCTGAGGCAGGAGGATCACAAGGTCAGGAGTTCAAGACCAGCCTAACATGGTGAAACCCTGTCTCTACTAAAACAAAAATTAGCCGGGCATGGTGGCATGCGCCAGTAATCCCAGCTACTCAGGAGGCTGAGGCAGTAGAATCGCTTGAATCTGTGAGGTGAAGGTTGCAGTGAGCCAAGATTGTGCCACTGCACTCCAGCCTAGGTGTCAGAGTGAGACTCTGTCTCAAAAAAAAAAATCTACCTGTTCAGATTGGCATTGTGTGAGAAAACCATTCTTTCTTCTGGGGAAACAGAAGGTCTGTTATTAAAGATATATAATAACAACTACAATTAATGCTTTACTATTTTCAAACATTTTTAGGTACATTATATCATCTAGATCAGGGATTGGCAAGTTTTTCTATAAAGGTATATCTAGTAAATGGCTTTGTAGGCCAGTCTCTGTCACAAACATTCAACTCTGTCCTTGTGGTGTGGTTATGGCTATGCTCCAATAAAACTTTATTTGCAAAACAGGTGCCAGACTAGTTTTAGTCCAAGGACTGTAATTTGCCAACCCCTGATTTAAATCCTCTCAATTATGGGTAGGTACTATTTTCATCCCCAGTTCACAGATGAAGAAACCAGAGCTCTGCAAGGTTGGTACTTGTTCAGCCAGTTGAATGATAAAATTGGCATTCAAGTCCAATGTTCTTTTCTTTTTGGTGGGGGGGGTGGGAACGGAGTTTTGCTCTTGTCACCCAGGCTGGAGTGCAATGGTGTGATCTTGGCTTACTGCAACCTGTGCCTCCCAGGTTCAAGTGATTCTCCTGCCTCAGCCTCCTGTGTAGCTGGGATTACAGGCATGCACCATCACGCCTGGCTGATTTTGTATTTTTAGTAGAGACGGGGTTTCTCCATGTTGGTCAGGCTGGTCTCAAACTCCCAACCTCAGGTGATATGCCCACCTGGGCCTCCCAAAGTGCTGGGATTACAGGTGTGAGCCACGGCACCCAGCCTCAAGCCAATGTTCTATTTCCACTATATCACATCTCAACAAACAAAACTGCCACACTGTCCCACAGAATAACTGTGCCATTTTACATGTCTACCAGCAATATATGTTTGATCCAGTCTCTCTGCATCCTTAACAGCATTTGATGTTGCCACTATTTTTTATTTTAGCCATTATGATGGGTGTGTAATAACATATCATTGTTATTTTGTGTTTTCCTAATTGCTAATGATGTTGAATATCTTTTCATGTGCTTATTTGTCATCTTTAATCTTCTTCAATAAAATGTCTCTTCACACCTTTTGCCCATGTTCTAGTCAAATTGTTTGCATTTTTACTACTGAGTTTTGAGAGTTCTTTTCTATATTCTAGATACGAGTTCTTCGTCACATATGTGGTTTACAAATATTTTCTCCCACTGTCTAGTTTGTCTTTTCATCCTCTAAAAGGGGTATTTTGCAGGGCAAATTTTTTTATTTTGATAAATCCCAATTTACCAATTTTTCACTTTATGATCATGTTTTTGGTGTCAGGTCAAAGAACTGTCTATCACTAGATCCTAAATATTTTTCTCCTGTTTCCTAGGAGTTTAACAATTTTATGTTTTACATTTAAGTACACAATTCATTCTGAGTTAATTTTTGTAAAGGTGTGAGACATAGGTCAAGGCTCATATTTTTGTCCATGGATGAATAATAGCTCCAGCACCATTTTTACAAGGAGATATCTTTCTTCCATTGAATTTTTTTTGCACTTGGGACAAAACTCAGTTAGGTATGTTTGTGTGTATCTATTTCTGGGTTGTCTAATTGATCTATGTGTTTGTCAATACTATACAGTCTTTATTACTGTAACTGTACAATAAGTCTTGAAATTGGATAGATCTTCCTGGGATAGATAGATAGATAGATAGATAGATAGATAGATAGATAGATAGATTTTTTTTTTTTTTTTTTTTGAGATGGAGTCTTGCTCTGTTGCCCAGGCTGGAGTGAAGTGGCATGATCTCAGCTCACTGCAACCTCCACCTCCCAGCTTCAAGCAATTCTCCTGCCTCAGCCTCCCAAGTAGCTGGGGTTACAGATGCCCACCACCACACCCAGCTAATTTTTGTATTTTTAGTACAGACGGGGTTTCACCATCTTGGCCAGGCTAGTCTCAAACTCCTGACCTCGTGATCCACCCACCTCAGCCTCCCAAAGTGCTGGGATTACAGGCGTGAACCACCACACCCGGCCCTTCCTGGGATTTTGATGGGAATTGTGTTAAATCTGTATAGCAATTTGGGGAGAACTGACATTTTTATTATGTTGAATCTTCCAATCCATGAACATGGCATGCCTCTCCATTCTTCTTCCTGCTCACCAAGAAACCCTCTGAGAACAAACTGGCTTCCTCTGTATGTCTGCCTTAAAGAAGATAATGCACTACTCACCCTGGCATGCATAATCCAGTAAATGTGTAAAACTGGCCATCCCAAAGTTAAAACAATGAGAAACAAGTTTTCAATTATTAGATTAACAAACTAAAAATAATACTGGCACCCAGTGTTGGCATGGGTTTGGGGAGACAGGCACTCTTGTACACTGTTGGGTGGGAGGGTATATTGGTGCAATTTTTTCCAGAGTACAATTTGACAATATGTATGGGAAAAAAATCCTAGAATTTTGTGTACTCTTTGGCCCATACTTCTACTTTTAGCAATCTACCTAGAAAATGCCAATTTATAAGACTCCATCTTCTGCCAGGCGTGGTGGTTCATGGCTGTAATCCCAGCACTTTGGGAGGCCAACGTGGGTGGATCACCTGAGGTCAGGAGTTCAAGACCAGCCTGACCAACATAGTGAAACCTCGTCTCTACTAAATACAAAAAATTAGCCGGGTATGGTGGCACATGCCTGTAATCCTAGTTAAGGCAGGAGAATCACTTGAACCTGGGAGGTGGAGGTTGCAGTGAGCCAAGATCTTGCCATTGCACTCCAGCCTGGGCAACAAGAGCGAACTCTATCTCAAAAAAAAAAAAAAAAGATTCCATCTTGCTAGGAGACTCATTCTTGCTCTCCTGATGGCCTTGAAGAAGCAAGCTGCCATGTGTGAACTGCTGACAGGTAGCAAAGACAAAAAAAAAATGGAAGCTTTTAGTCCCACAGCCATAAGGAAATGAATTCTTCCAACAGCTGAGTGGACTTGGAAGAAAATTCTTCCCCAGTTGAGCCTCCAGATGAGAACACAGCCCAGTCAACACCTTGACTGCAGCCACATAAGCCCTGTGGATCTGGGCTCCTGATCAGCAGAAATTGTAAGGTAACATCTTGTTTTAAGCCACTAAGTTTGTGGTAGTTTGTTATACAGTGATAAAACTAATATACTATGTTAAGCAAATAATGGACTAGTGAAGAAAGATTTATACCAAAAAGCATCAATCAATATTTATACTCACAACAGTAAAAAATCAAAATGTCCCAAACCAGAAAATTAAATAAATCACAGTATGTTACAATAAAAGAGTATATAGCCATTAAAAATAGCAGTGTATATTTGTTGATATAGAAGGACATTCATGATTTATTTTTAAGTTGAAAAATAGGCTAAAAAACATTATGTAGGGTATCCTATCGTGTTTTCACTAATATATTTATATACTATATATTTATTATTTGCATGTATGTTTATATGCATATATTTGTATAGGAAAAGGCTTGATATGGCTATGTATGTCTGACTTAAAGAAGATAATGCACTACTCACTATCACATGCATGATCCAACCAGAGTACTTTGTGACACAGCTGGCACCAAAGATATGTAGCAAGGGTGGCAGCCTAGTGTAGTGGTGAAGAGCTCAGCCTATGGAGGCTGGACCACCTGGGTTCAAATCATGGCCCCACGATTTGTAGGCTGTGAGACCTTGGTAAAGTTACCTAATCTTTCCACATGTAGTTTCCCATGTAAAATAGGATGGTAGTAGTACCCCCTCTATGGTGATGCCATGGGATCCAATGGGCTGGTATTTGCAAAGCACTTAAAAATAGTACCTGGCTTATCAATAACACCTGCTCTTAATGTTTATCTCTCGGTAGTGGAGTTTCTTTTTATTTTACTCAACTTTTCCCTATGGTGCACCATTTATGCAATTTAAGTCAGCTGGCATTTTGACTTTATGTATCAGTCTCATGAAAGTGCTAGAGATTGGGGATTGGGGAAAAGGTTACAGAGGCACGGAATTTAAACTCGATCTTGAAGGAGGAGAATTTCAACAAGAGGACAAGGGATGCCACTCTTCCCAGCTGAGGGAGCAGCTTAAGCAACGACACAGCAGAAAGAGGGCAGAGTGTTTTGATGATATGCCCAGAGCAGCTCTTATATTGAACAAGCATGACCCATCACATACAATCAGAAAGCAGCTTGCTTTTTGTCTCCCACTGTCCTTCTAAGTGCACTCTGCAGGGACAATTCTCCTTCCCATAGGTGAAGTATGGGGCAGATCCTTTACCTTTTCTTGTCACTCTGAGGTAGAATGGTTCTTCAAGCCTTTTGAGTCCTAAAACCCAATTTCAATGCCATCATTAAAATGTCCAGTTCATATAAAAATCAGAACTCCAAACTTGATTTGAAGTTGATTGTTCTCCCTGCCCCCAGTTCCGGCCCCAGTTTTTTCTCTCTTTCCCTTTCTAGGTGTTGTTCCCCTTTCCTATCTTGATGTCTAACCCCTTTGGGAGGGAGAAAAGGTAATGGGAGCCCCAAAATTGGGACATGGCTGGCGTCATGAGGGCCATCTGGCTTCCAGTTCTCTGGTCTCAGTCTGTTTAAAGCTGAGCCCTTCTCTCATGGGTACCTTTGTAGGGTCTCACCCAACAGACCCCTGGGGCAGGCTGATGCCTGGGCCAGGGCCTTTCTTGGCTCTGGGAATCCTGTGGCACCACCCACTTCTATTTACTAAAGGCTGTTCACCCTCTTGGTCAGGTGGCCTCCGTAGCAGGATCCAAGACAACCTCATACTGGCTGCTGCCATGCCATGGCCCACTAGCTGGTCCAGGAGATAATATTCAAGCATGCTTTACCCAGCAAACTCTTGGTGGACAGAACATCCAATACAAACACCTCTCCCTCCCCTTTCCCAAAACACAGCTTACCAGCCCCTCTCTCAGCCTTTAAGGAGCCAGATAACAGACCACTGTGTCCAATCTCAAGAAGACAAAGCTCTCTGAGGGGTCAGAATAAAGCTCCTCTCCCACTGGGTAGAAGAGACAGAAAGGACTCACAGAAGAACTACACCCAAAGAACCCTCTTCCTTTTTTTTTGAGATGGAGTCTCACTCTGTCGGCCAGGCTGGGGTGCAGTGGTGTGATCTCAGCTCACTGCAACCTCCACCTCCCAGGTTCAAGCAGTTCTCCTGCCTCAGCCTCCCAAGTAGCTGGGACTACAGGCGCATGCCACCACACCCAGCCAATTTTTTTTGTATTTAAGTAGAGACGGGATTTCACCTTGTTACCCAGGCTGGTTGCGAACTCCTGAGCTCAGGCAATCCGCCCACCTCAGCCTCCCAAAGTGCTGGGATTATAGGTGTGAACCACCGTGCCCGGCCCAAAGAACCCTCTTCTTACTTGCAGTGCTGGACCTTTTTTATATTCCTGATGTGTTGGGGGGGTTTAGGACCCAAATACTCAAGGTGACAGGCACTTCTTTGGAATATTCTGCCCATGGGGGCAGCCCCTCCTTTGGAATATCATGTCTGTTTTGGTGCTTCTGCGCAAGCCTCCATGAACACACCCTCTCCATCTGCACACTCCTGTGTACCTGGCACTCACCTGTGGCAAAAGGTGAGGCTGGAAAGACAGGGCAGGCCGGACGAGAAAGTCCAGGATGGGGAGGAAAAAGGGTTAGAAAGACAGAGTGGGTAAGCTAGGGCGGTGTGAAGTTTGGGCCTTTTAGGGAAAAGGCAAAGGTTGGGAAGAGCTGAGCATGGAGGGTGCTGGGGAGCCATGAAAGATAGATTTGGGCTTCCTTTGGACCCGGGTTCCCAGGTGCTTGGCACAGACCTCCCGATTTTGGAGACTGCATGCAGGGCTGACTTATCCACCAGGCACAGCAGGAACAGCGCCTAGGCCCAAAATACTTGTAGGAGTGCAAGAAATATTTTTCTTTCTTTTAAAATCAGAGTGAGGAACAAACCCTGAACTTTCGTTGAAGACAATGCTTGAATACATAATATTAATAGATTTGCCTTTATACCAACGCAGTTGTAAAATGTCATTCTTAAATTTTATTTTTATGGAGGAAGAGATCTTCAAAGGCAAAAATGCCTACTGCCCACCAAAATCCAGATGCAGCCCAACTAGCTTCTTGCCTTTCACTTCTGGTTGTTGAACACATGGTTACTCAGGCAATCTCAAAGTCTGACCTGGAATCCCCTGCTCTTTCGACTCCCCCATTTCTTCACTTTTACCCACGCTTCCCTGGCCCCAACTTCACTGAGGCGTTCAGTTCTTGGTCTTGATCTCGTTTGGTCAGTCAGCCTACTGGTCTTTTCTCAGCAGCCCTAACCTGGGACTCGATCCTTCTGCCCTCACTACTGTTAGGTACAGGGCCACCGCTCCCTTTGAGCACCCCCAACCCTGAGTCAGTCAAGCCTCCTCTTCCTCTGCTCCTAACCCTTTGGTTTCCTCTTGGTGGAGAGGTCCGCCATATTGTGCCAAAGATGCGGCCACAAATATGAGCCCAGGCGTCCATCCAGACCTCAGCGTTGCCTGGCAACCTTCTCATCCTGCCTTACCTCACTTCTGGGTCTCCCATGATATTTTCCTCATCTCCTACAGAAGACTTGGAAACTTGGAGGTTGGTCAGCCTGTTGCTTAAGTCACGGAGACTACCTTGAGAGATGGTCTCATATCAACCTCTTCCCTGCTAACTTTCTTGGCATCTTCTCTCACCTTTTCCTCTTCCCCTACTGTCTAAAAACAACACTGTTTCCTCCTTCCTCCTCAGTTCAGACCCCATAGTTGCTTCTCTATTTCCCTTTCTAGGTGTTGCTCTCCTCTCCCAACTTGATGTCCTACCCCTTACGGAGGGGGAAAAGGTGATGGGAGACCAAAAGTTGTGACCACCACAGACAGTCCCCTTTCTCTTCTCATCAGCCTAAGAACACCCTTGAATCTTCTGTCTCTGAAAATCACGTCAAGCTAATAGTCTAGCTTAGAAACCCTCCAGCAAGAAAAGAACGTGGACGTATTGGCTGCCTCTACAAGGGCAGTGGAGGCTCAGGAACCTGGGGGCAGAAGAGGGAAGGGGGCGGACTTCGCAGGATTTGCCGTATCACCTTTTGAACAGGACACCTGTTCAAAGGGTAGCATTCCTCCCTCCTTGCCCTTCACTGCTAAGCAGCTCCCTGGGAGATATTTTCTTCAAAAATACCATTTTTTCCTGTGCCGTATACTGATCTATTCTTGAGAATCCCAGGTATTAGGCGTTTTGTGTGTTCCCAAATTTTTGACATTATAAGGCTGTCATAACAACCACCTTTTACCTAAGTCTATGATCATATCTCTGATGATTTCTTTAGAGGGAATAGCTGAAAGTGACCCACCAGATAGATTCACAAAAGCAAATTACTAGATCAATGAGGTTTCTCATATACAGTGCCAAACTCTCCCTCTAGATGGTGGTTGCAAACTCAGATGTCCGTAGCAATGCCAAGGAGTGCCATTCCCCATGCAGTCTCCCACCTTTGAATATTTTTAATCTTCACTACTTTAATAAGTTAAAATATGTTGTCTCGTGGCGTTAATTTGCATTTCTTTTATAATTGCTGAGGTTGAAAATTTGTTTAACTTTCCATTTGCAATTAGTTATTATCCAATTATAGTTCATCTTCAATAAATTGTCTATTCATAGTCTTTGCTCATTTTTCTTTTGGGAGTTTAGTCTTATTAGTACAAGTACTTTGTTCTCTTAAGGATATGACTGATTGATATATTTTATAAGATATTTGTTTTTCCCAGTTCATCTTTGATTTTTCATTTTCTATGAGATTTATATATATATACATGTATGTGGAAATTAAGTTTTTTAAGTGGCCAATCTATTTATTTACTTTGAGGATCTTTTTCTATTGCTTTTACACTTGGAAAGAATGAATTTTCTTATCCAGGAACTACATAAATAATATCACATACATTTTTCTTAATTTATCCATTACTTTATTTATGTATATATTTCCTTGATGCAACTAAAATTTATTTGGAATTTAGGATGAGACTCTTAATTGCTTTTTTCCTCTAAGAGTCGATTTTCCCCAAACTGTTTATTAACTATGTTTTTGTTTTTTTGTTTTTTTTTGTTTTTTTTTTGAGACAGAGTCTCGCTCTGTCGCCCAGGCCCAGGCTGGAGTGCAGTGGTGCAATCTCGGCTCACTGCAAGCTCCGCCTCCCGGGTTCACGCCATTCTCCTGCCTCAGCCTCTCCGAGTAGCTGGGACTACAGGCGCCCGCCACCACGCCCGGCTAATTTTTTGTATTTTTTTTAGTAGAGATGGGGTTTCACCGTGGTCTCGATCTCCTGACCTCGTGATCCGCCCGCCTCGGCCTCCCAAAGTGCTGGGATTACAAGCGTGAGCCACTGCGCCCGGCCTTAACTATGTATTAACCAAGCTTTCCCTTCCGCTCTTTAGGGGGTGCTTCGTTTATTGTAATTTCTTTTTTTGAGATGGAGCCTCGCTCTGTGGCCCAGGCTGAAGTGCAATGGCATGGTCTTGGCTCACTGCAACCTCTGCCTCCTGGGTTCAAGCAATTCTCCTGCCTCAGCCTCCCAAGTAGCTGGGATTACAGGCACATGCCACCACGCCCGGCTAATTGTTGTATTTTTAGTAGAGACAGGTTTTCATCAGATTGGTCAGGCTGGTCTTGAACTCCTGACCTCAAGTGATCTGCCCACCTCGGCCTCCCAAAGTGCTGAGATTACAGGCATGAGCCACCATGCCTGGCCCCTCTATTGTAATTAAACATACTATTTTAAGTCATCTGTTTTTGCGCTCTCTGTTCTGTCCCTTGATCTGCCTGAGTATTCTTGACTTAATGCCATTCTCTGTAACTATTATAGCTTTACAATATGTTTACTATCTAGTAGAATAAGTCCCCCTCAACTAGTTTTCTTACACAAAATTCTCACCCTTACCTATTTATTCTTCCTAATAAACGTCAGAATTATTTCGTCAAGTTTCTAAAACTCTAAGAGGTTAGTTCAACTGATTCTACCTCCACATCTTTTTTATCCATCTATTTCTTTTTATTTCCACCATTATTCTTCCAGGTCTTCCCATTGCTTTCCTGGTAAATAATTGATTTTTCTCCTGGTGAACTTATCAGTTGGTTTACTCAGGGCACCCTGAGACCCCTGTTAAGAACATCAGCTGATACTTACAACACTAGGTTAAACTTAACCCACACAATTAGTACTGTATACGCATCAACTGTAGCAAACTGTATTACTGTTCCAAAATGTCTGTCATCCCTCCCTGAGGGGGGATTATACTTTCTTTCTTTTTTTTCTTGGAGATGGAGTCTCACTCTGTCACCCAGGCTGGAGTACAGTGGCACAATCTCAGTTCACTGCAACCTTCACCTCTCAGGTTCAAGTGATTCTCCTGCCTCAGTCTCCCAAGTATCTGAGATTACAGGTGCATGCCACCACACCTGGCTAATTTTTTGTATTTTAGTAAAGATGGGGTTTCACCCTGTTGCCCAGGCTGGTCTTGAACTCCCAAGCTCAGGCAATCTGCCTGCCTTGGCCTCCCAAAGTGCTGGGATTACAGGCGTGAGCCACCGTGCCTGGCCAGAGGATTATACTTACTTTTCCCATTGGTGAAAGCTTGGCCATATGACCTGTAGAATGTAGGAAATGGATATTGATGTGATATGTGCAATTTCTGAATAGAAGTTGTAAGAGCCAGTTTGTGATTCACCATGTTCTTTTTTTTCCTTTGCTGTAATGATGGATAACCTTTAGACAGAGGCAGCTCTATCATCCCGGGTTCCAGAGTGAAGAGGACGTAGAAAATAGCCATAGAGGAACCAAAATGAACGTGCAACATGAGCAAGAAAGGAACCTCTGTTGATATAAGTTGGTAAAATATTGGCAATGTTTGTTACCGCAGCCTAACATAGCCCATCCTGACTGATACACTCAGGAAAATTGTAGAAGACAGGGTGGCAATTCCTCAGCGACATAAAGACAGAAATACCATTTGACCCAGCAATCCTATTACTGGGTATATACCCAGAAGAATATAAATCATCCTATTATACAGACACATGCACATGTATGTTCATTGCAGCACTAGTCACAATAGCAAAGACATGGAATCAACCCAAATGCCCGTCAATAGGATGGATAAAGAAAATGTACATATACACCATGGAATACTATGCAGACACAAAAAAGAATGAGATCATGTCTTTTGCAGGGACATGGATAGAGCTGGAGGCCATTATCCTTAGCAAACTAATGCAGGAAGAGAAAACCAAATACCACAAGTTCTCATTTATAAGTGGGAGCTAAATGATGAGAACACATAGCCACATAGAGGGGAACAACACACACTGGGGCCTATCAGAGGGTGTAGGGTGGGAGGAGGGACAGGATCAGGAAAAATAACTAATGGTTACTAGATTTAATACCTGGGTGATGAAATAATCTGTACAACAAGCCCTCATGACACAAATCTACCTATAAAACAAACCTGCACATGTACCCCTCAACTTAAAAAAAAAAAAAAAAAACAAGAAAGAAAGAAAGGGGCCAGGCACGATGGCTCATGCCTGTAATCCCAGCACTTTGGGAGGTTGAGGCGGGTGGATCACCTGAGGTCTGGAGTTCGAGACCAGCCTGGCCAACATGGTGAAACCCCATCTTTACTAAAAATACAAAAATTAGCTGGGCGTGGTGGCGGGGGCCTGTAATCCCAGCTACTTGGGAAGCTGAAGCATGAGAATCGCTTGAACCCAGGAGGCGGAGGTTGCAGTGACCAGAGATTGTGCCACTGCACTCCAGCCTGGGTGACAAGGGTGAAACTCCATCTCAAAAAATAATAAATAAAAAGAAAAGAAATGTATGATCCATGGATTAACAATTTGAGTATGTCTGTTAAGGGGAAATACAAATGAAGTTTCACTGGTATAGTATTCTATAACCTTATTTGCTTTTTATCCTTGCTATATGATGAATGAAGACACTGATTAGCCTAAAACTATCCGCAAAGTCAAAAGCATAGGTGGCCTAAGGCTCAAAGTCCAACTTCTTGGCCCATATATTTCTTTCTCAGTGCCTGAAATTAAGACACCTAAAGGAGTGTCTCTCTGAAAGACAAAAACTTCATAAGCAAAGATTCCTGTAAACTGATAATGAGACTGTCCTCATTATAGGCACTTGAGTATGTAAAACAATGAACACCAGTGAGTCTCTCCGGCCATGATTTATCCCTTCTCCCCTGCCCAAGGTCAGTCTAGCAACTATAAAACGCTTGAAAATACATCAGATTATTCAAACCAGGTCAAGATGATCCTCTTTATCTTCCCCTCCTGTATCTGTTAGTCTCTTTTTTACACTGCCTTTTGCTTTTCTCTGCTGTCACTGAGAGTAAAATGAAACCAGCTCTCACCAAATAAATGAATGCAGGTGGTACATCACTCCAACCCTTCCAACAAGCAGCAAGTATGAGCTTTGGATTTCACCGATAATTGTGAGAAAGATGAAGGGGGAAAAGGTAGAACAATCCAAATGTCCCAGAGAAAAAACTCTATGCCAAACATACTCATTCATTCATGTGTTCATTCATTCAGACACTGTGTTAAGGGAATGCTATGGGCTGAACTGTACACCACCCCCCAAATTCATATGTCGAAGTCCTAACCCCCAGTACCCCAGAATGCAACCTATTTGGAGATTAAATCTTTAAAGAGGTGATTACATTAAAATGATATCTTTAGGGTGGGCTCTAATCCAGTATGACTGGTGTCCTTAGCAGAAGAAATTTAGACACACAGAGAGATGCCAGAAACATGAGCAGACAGAGGGGCGGTCACATGAGTTCAGCAAGAAGTAGGTTACCTGCTAGCCAAGCAGAGGGGCCGCAGAAGAAACCAAAGCTGCTAGTGCCTTGAGCTTGCATTTTAACCTCTAGAACAGTGAGAAAATAAATCTTTGTTGCTTAAGTCACCCAGTTTGTGGTATTTATTATGGCAGCCCTTGCAAAGTAATATAGGGAACAACACACACATAGGCCCTGGCTTCCCAGAATGTATAGATTAATAGTGGCCATAGAGAAACAAACATAAATAGAAGAAGGTGTGATAAGTATTAGGACAGGCAGATGCTAAGAAAGCATGATATGGAAGCACCTTATGTGGAACCAGGGAGAATGGATGTCATTCAAATCAATTAATATTTCCCATACGTCATTATATTTTCAACATCTGTACCATTTACTTTGTATCTATCATGACAGAGATACAATGTTAGCATCTGTTTTTTTGGTTTTTTTTTTGAGTCAGAGTTTCACTCGTTTCCCAGGCTGGAGTGCAGTGGTGTGATCTCCGCTTACAGCAACCTCTGCCTCCTGGGTTCGAGTGATTCTCCTGCCTCAGCCTCCTGAGTAGCTGAGATTACAGGCATGCGCCACCATGCCTGGCTAATGTTGTATTTTTAGTACAGACGGAGTTTCTCCATGTTGGTCAGGCTGGTCTCAAACTCCTAACCTCAGGTGGTCCACCCCCCATCAGCTTCCCAAAGTGTTGGGATTACAGGCGTGAGCCACTGTGCCCAACCTAGAATCTTATAGAATATTATGATGAGTTCAAGTTGCTGATTTGAATGACAAGATACACATAAATGAATATATAATATAAGTAGCATATAGTAATCACCTGCCTAAAGACAGTAGCTTGGCCCAGATAATTTCTGTATTTTCATATCAGTTCTGTGATTCCATGATGTACTTATATTTCTATGGCAAACATGATACTGAACTTTAGCATTACAAGTGCTTCTCTGTGCCATGAATATATGGGGTTTAACAGTGTTTTAGTAAAGCCATTGTATCATCAGCTATTGCTGTGTAACAAAAGGCCATAAACATCTGAGTGACATTCAGCAATAAGCATGTATTTTTCACCATTCAGATTGGTTAAGTGTTGGCCGATCTCGCTCAGCTCGGTGGTTCTACTTAGGGTGCCCAACTGTTCCAGTCTTCCCAGGACGGATGAGGTTTCTGGGATGTGGAACTCCCAGTTTTAAAACCAGGACAGTGCTGGGCAAACTGGGAAAGGTAGTCATAGTCACTCCATCTGCACTTGAAGCTATGGTTCCAGGCTGAGTTTGGCTATTTGCTGAGGTTGGGCTCCAAGTGTTCATATGGGGACTCAGACTGAACGGACAGTAGCCCGCCAGGCAAGCTCGTCTCATGGTGAGAGCACAGATGCATGAGGGTGAGTGGGAACATTCCATGCTTTTTAAAGCCTAGGCTTAGCTGAGAGTTGGTGGCTCATGCCTGTAATCCCAGCACTTTGGGAGGCCGAAGCAGGTGGATCATCTGAGGTCAAGAGTTTGAGACCAGCCTGGCCAACATGGTGAAACCCCATCTCTACTAAAAATACAAAAAATTAACTGGACATGGTGGCAGGCGCCTGTAATCACAGCTACTAGGGAGGCTGAGGCAGGAAAATCGCTTGAACCCGGGAGGCAGAAGTTGCAGTGAGCCGAGATCGTGCCATTGCACTCCAGCCTGGGCATCTCAAAAAATAATAATAATAAAATAAAATAAAAATAAAGCCTAAACTTAGAACTGACATGCCGTCACTTCCAATAAGCAGAAAAATCAGAAATTCTTGACAACACTGTTTGAGAGCCCTGATCTGTCCATGCTTGAAGCATTTATAACTATCCTGGACTTTTCAGTTATATGAGCCAATGGTTTTTAACTTAAAGTCAGTTGAGTTAGATTTTCTGACATCTTTAAACAAGCAGGTTCATATTACAGGGATCACAGATCTCTCTCTCTCTCTCTATTGTTCTTTTAGGATAAGTAAGGCTGAAAGTTGGACTGCAGATACAGGCAACTAATAATAAGTTTTTGAAGTTTACAAAATAAAACGCCCATGAAGTATTGCAGCGGATAGGAAAGGAGGGAAGGCTTCAGGATACCGCCCTGCAAAATAAGCGCCAACTCCTCACGCCCTGTTAAGGGTCCCCACAGAGGCCCACCTAAATGCCCATCCCCTTTAGATAGAAATATCCTATGCTTTCCTGAAACTAGACTATTGGATGTTCCCCAAACAAAGCCCCCTCTTACCCATTTTGTTTAACAAACCATTTATTAAACACTGACTGTATGTGATGCACTGTGCTAGGTTCTAGGGATGGATGGGAGGGCAAGATAGATGAGGTCCTTTTCATGGTACAAATAGTGAAGCTTGGATGGTTGGCATCAAACAAGCGATATCCGTAAATGTGGTGAGTGTCCTAATAACGGCACCTTCGGCAGAAGGAGACTCAGGGAAGAGGTCCCACGTTTTCACTAGTCAAAACCTATTCATCTGTCCTAAGAGACACCACTTGCTATAACAAACCAACCCAGCAGCTCAGTGGCTGAATTCTATCTTCTCTAACATTATAGTGTGATGTGGATTGGGTAGCTCTCCTGGACAGCCCTTTTCAACAAGCACTCAAGGATACTGGCTTCTACCACTTATCTTAAACGTGTGGGCTCTATGTGGAAGGCAAAGGGAAAGCTTGGATGGCCACAGAAGAGGTGTTACAGTCAGACCTGGAAGTGGCATATTTCTTTTTGTTTTTGTTTTTTTTTGTTTTTTGAGACGGAGTCTCGCTCTTTCACCCAGGCTGGAGTGCAGTGGCGCAATCTCGGCTCATTGCAGGCTCCGCCCCCCGGGGTTCACACCATTCTCCTGCCTCAACCTCCCGCGTAGCTGGGACTACAGGTGCCCGCCACCTCGCCTGGCTAATTTTTTGTATTTTTAGTAAAGATGGGGTTTCACCGTGTTAGGCAGGATGGTCTCGATCTCCTGACCTCATGATCCGCCCGCCTCGGCCTCCCAAAGTGCTGGGATTACAGGCGTGAGCCACCATGCCCAGCCTTTTTTTTTTTTTTTTTGAGACAGAGTTTCACTCTTATTGCCCAGGCTGGAGTGCAATGGTGCAATCTCAGCTCACTGCAACCTCTGCCTTCCGGGTTCAAGCGATTCTCTTGCCTCAGCCTCCCGAGTAGCTGGGATTACAGGTATGTGCTATCACGGCCGGCTAATTTCGTATTTTTAGTAGAGATGGGGTTTCTCCATGTTGGTCAGGCTGGTCTCGAACTCCCGACATCAGGTGATCCACCTGCCTCAGCCTCCCAAAGTGCTGGGATTACAGGTGTGAGCCACCGCGCCCGGCCGGAAGTGGCATATTTCACTTCCACCACTTCTGACTGGCTCTATCGCATGGCCCAGCCACGTGACTCTAACCTCATCGCAAAATGTGCCCGGGAAGAGAAAATGGGATGGGTGGGCATCCGACCCGTCCCTGCGGTGTCATCTTTCAAGGTCTGTCTCCAGTGCCACCAGCTCCACGGAATGGGAGATATCCCGTCCCCTGAAGGAAGGTCCCTCCCTCTTCTCACTTGCTCTGCACTTTACTGGTGACTGTAACGGGCTTCACTTTCTGTTTTGGCCATTTGTGAGTCTGTCTGTCCCCTCCTAACCAGATGGGACCCTCTTGAGAGCAGAGATCCTGTCTAAGTCACCTTAGCGTCTCCCACAGTCTCTGCCACGCTCATGGATGGTGGGCAGCCCACATGTTTATGTGCTGAATTGAGGATGGCAAACTGCCATCCCTGGTTTGAACTGTAGAGTAAAAGTTGAAATGTTCTTTTCCCATTTCTTCTCTCAGGCCACCCTGAGACCAATTCTCATTCTAAAAATAATCACAATGGCTTTTAAAGAGGAGTGTTCTATGTGCCTATAAAACCCCACCATTGACATTTATACCTATGTTCCACTTCTTTCTACAATTCATTATATTTTTCCACTCTTTACTTCTAGCGAATGGAAAGTGGGTTTAAAAATAGACCAGTGTATTATAGGAAAATTCTCGATCCTAGAAAAAACAGAGAGGGCCACTTCAAAGGAAGTGGGTGGAGCCGCTCTCCTGTGGGCTTGGAGGTTGAAGGACCTTTGTTTCTCATGTGTTGTGCTTGACTGCCCCCTTGCTGGTACGCCCTGCAGCAATCACGGCCTGTTCTAGCAGAGAGAGGGGGGTTTTGAAGAAATAAGCTTCCCCGGAACTGCGTCCTGAAGCTGTCTGCACAGGAAATATGTACAAAGGGAAAAGGAGGAGAAAGAAATGTGGAACAGATCTAGTTGATTCTCAGTTGGCATATCACAGGGAACGTTTTCTACCCCATTTCCCTGTTCAGCGCGAGAGGTGGGGGTTTTCCCTCTCTCCTTCCTGTCGCCTGCCTTTATTTTTCTGAGAGGCTTTTTCTGCTCACTTTACTCTCTTCCTGTTAAGCTGCCTCCTTCCACTCTCTCCTTGAAGCCAAAGACTCAATTCCACTCTGCCTCCTAGAGTTGTGAAGACCTTGACTTTTTTTTTTTTTTTTTTTTTTTAGACAGGGTCTCACTGTGTTGCCCAGGCTGGAGTGCAGTGCTGCAATCTCGGCTCACTGCAGCCTCAACCTGCGAAGCCCAAGCCAACCTCCCACCTCAACCTCCCGAGTAGCTGGGGCCATAGGCACGCACCACCACGCCGGGCTAATTTTCGTATTTTTTGTAGAGATGGGCTTTGCCATGTTGCCAGTTCAAGTTCAGGCTGGTCTTGAACTCCTGAGCTCAAGCCCGCCTCAGCCTCTCCCAAAGTGCTGGGATTATAGGCATGAGCCTCCCCGCCCGGCCGAGACCTTACTTGACTTTTAGAGCTGAAAAAAGACTAATCAGCGGCTTGTAGGGCTTTTGCATTTTATGGAGGGGGCATCCTGGTAATTCGTCTCTTCTTTTGTAGTTCAGAGAGCTTCCATTGGGGATTTTCAACTAAAATGCAGGACTGCAGAATCCAATTTGTGAAAAGGCTCTTAACCAGGACCTGGGAGGAGATTTCAGAGCTTGAGGTTTCCTTTCTAAGCTCAGGTTCATATTTACAGGACTGAAGGCACCTCTGGAGCAGTGAGGTGTCTGGGGCCCAGACACGGGGAGATGGCGCGGGGGCACCCAGCACACATTTCCACGTGTCCTTTCCCTTTCTTCTTCTCCCCTACTAAAGACAAGGTAGGGCGGATATTTTCTTTCACTTAAAAGAAAACAGAATCCCGGGCACGGTGGCTCAAGCCTGTAATCCCAGCACTTTGGGAGGCCGAGGCGGGCGGATCACGAGGTCAGGAGACCCAGACCACGGTGAAACCCCGTCTCTACTAAAAATACAAAAAATTAGCCGGGCGTGGTGGCGGGCGCCTGTAGTCCCAGCTACTCCGGAGGCTGAGGCAGGAGAATGGCGTGAACCCGGGAGGCGGAGCTTGCAGTGAGCCGAGATTGCGCCACTGCACTCCAGCCTGGGCGACAGAGCGAGACAACGTCTCAAAAAAAAAAAAAAAAAAAACCACAAACAAACAAAACAGAATCTGTGGCCCTCCACCCATCATGGTAGCGCGGGGCTGGGAGCCATCCTTTGACACGTTGATCTGGGGTGTTGGGGACTCAGGAGACAAAACGACTTCCCCAGCCTGTTATGGAAATCCCAACATCCCCTGGAGATATGAATGCCTCTTGGGAGGGGGAAAATCATACCAAAGGATTAATTTGATTTCTTCATCACCAGAAAATTAGATCCCTGATGACTTGGTGTGAGTGTCCTGGAGACTCTTCATCTGCACCTCTCCCACAGCCCAAGCTAAGGCCACCTCCCCATCCCTCAAAACCTGTCGTTTCATGGAAGCAAACAGATTTAGCAAGAGTTTTTTCAGTTCTCACTAAATATTTTTTTCTAAACAGTCACTTTACTAGGAAGTGAAATACTAATGTCTTCACCTAACTCAACCATCTGGACCAAAGAGTAACTGGGTGAAGCCATTTCCCGAGAGATGGGAGGCAGCCTTCCTTCCATTTGCAGCATGTATTCAGACACAGACTCACAGGTCACATTTCCACAATGTCTACAAAAACCCCAGAGGAAAGAATTAACAGGGAAAACAAGTGTTTACTTTTTCAAGTTAAGAATAACCGCCGGGCGCGGTGGCTCACGCTTGTAATCCCAGCACTTTGGGAGGCCAAGGCGGGCGGATAACGAGGTCAGGAGATCGAGACCACGGTGAAACCCCGTCTCTACTAAAAGTACAAAAAATTAGCCGGGCGTGGTGGCGGGCGCCTGTAGTCCCAGCTACTCGGAGAGGCTGAGGCAGGAGAATGGTGTGAACCCGGGAGGCGGAGCTTGCAGCGAGCCGAGATCACGCCACTGCACTCCAGCCTGGGTGAGAGAGCGAGACTCCGTCTCAAAAAAAAAAAAGAATAACCACACACACACACACACACACACACACACACACACACACACACACACTGGCCTATGGGAAAAAAACACGCATTATGCCTAAAACATTAGATAAACACCACTTCCTCTTACAGTTATTTGAAATCCAAAAGATCTAATTATTGGATTTTGTTGCATTAGCCTGACCCCTTAAAGGAAGGAGCCAAATAAATAAAACTGAATTCACACAGATCCCAAAATCATTTGTGCTGCATGAAAATCTTCAGAAGTTGAAGGTGAAGGCCAAGTTTATGAATAAAAATTGCTCCTATAACGTGAGGAATAAAATAGCGTGTTTTAACTGTGGAAACTGAGGCATAAAGCATAGTACAGACTTGAGAATAATCACAGGGCTGGGCGCGGTGGCTCACACCTGTAATCCCAGCACTTTGGGAGGCCGAGATAGGTGGATCACTTGAGGCCAGGAGTTCGTGACCAGCCTGACCAACATGTCGAAACCCTGTCTCTACTAAAAATACAAAAATTAGCCAGGAGTGATGGTGCATGCCTGTAATCCCAGCTACTTGGGAGGCTGAGGCAGGAGAATGACTTGAACCTGGGAGGCGGAGGTTACAGTGAGCTGAGATCACCCCATTGCATTCCAGCCTGGGCAACAGAGTGAGACTCTGTCTCAAAAAAAAAAAAAAAAAAAAAGATAATCACAGGAAAGTCTTACCTTTGGCGCCGGTTCTTAACATTCACTTTCCAGCCGTAGGACAAAAAGAATTATTTTTCTTCTTTTTGAGACAGGGTCTGGCTCTGTTTCCCAGGCTGGAATGCAGCGCAGCCCCAACCTCCTGGGCTCAAGCAGTCCTCCCACCTCAACTTCCCGAGTAGCTGGGACTACAGGCACACACCACCATGCCCAGCCAATTTTTGTGTTTTGTTTTTGTTTTTGTTTTTGAGATGGAGTCTCGCTCTGTTGTCCAGGCTGGAGTGCAGTGGCACCGTGCCCGGCCTATTTTTGTGTTTTTTTATAGAGACGGGGTTTTGCCGTGTTGCCCAGTCTGGTCTTCAACTCCTGGGCTCATGTGATTCACCCACCTTGGCCTCTCAAAGTGCTGGGATTACAGGCATGAGCTGCCATGCCCAGCCCCAAAATAAATGTTTTCAATGTTAGTGAACCACCCACTTTTTATACACGTATCCAATTTTATGGTGACAACGGGAAAAACCATTTTGTCCAGGAATCTTCTAGACTCCAAGTCAATTCAAAACTGGATAACTTTCCCAAGCCCCAAAATAATACTTGGAAATGTTTTTACTTATTCCTTCAGTGGACAAACATTTACTCATGGGGAGAGTTTTATTTTGTGAGAAGAGACTAAGTAACATGAAGATTTGCTGTCTTTGAGGAACCTTAATTCACCTTGAGAGACAAAAACAAACCTAGTTGGCCAGGTGCAGTGGCTCACTCCTGTAATCCCAGCACTTTGGAAGGCCATGCAGGCAGATCATGAGGTCAAGAGATCGAGACCATCCTGGCCAACACGGCAAAACCCTGTTTCTACCAAACATACAAAAATTAGCTGGGCATGGTGGTGTGTGCCTGTAGTCACAGCTACTCAGGAGGCTGAGGCAGGACAATCGCTTGAACCCAGGAGGCGTAGGTTGCAGCGAGCTGAGATCGCACTACTGCACTCCAGCCTGGCAACAGAGTGAGATTCTGCCTCAAAAAGAAAAAAAAAAAAAAAAAAAAAAAGTCTTGATGACTTGAGAATGGTAACATTTGATATATCCATAAATGGAAAATATATTTTTGAACTTAATACAATAGCTCTTTCTAAATAAAAAGTTGACTAGTGCTCAAAGTGAGGCGAGGTTGATCAGGCAGTTCCCCGTGGAGGAGCAGGCCCTGCTGGGAGCTTGCACAGATGGTCAGGGAAGGGGAGGCAGGGACACGGGGGAGGAGAAACAGCCCAGCCACAGAAGGCAGAGCAACCACACAGAGACCCCAGGAGCTGCCTTCGTGTCTCAGTCCAGAAATCACACCTTTTCTCGGCTCTTCCATTCCCACTTCTTACCTCTGGTTGCCTCACACTGCCTTGGAAGCCTAGGATGCCAGGGACCTTCACGAAGAGCACACAGAGGGTGCATGGCCCAGCAGCTGGCTAATGGCAGGAGCTTGACCAAAGGCAGCTGCTGCTATCAATGCCATCGTTGTCATTGTCACAGGCCATGAGCCCCAGATCTGCTATTTCACCTTCACCTGTACCTTTCAGGAGAATCTGCTGGTCATCCTACCTTTCTAAGAGAGAAGAATGAAAAGAAGAACAACAGAGGATGGAATTTTTGCTGGAAGCTGGTTTGGACAGCCAGTTAGTATTTATAGTCTGTCTGTCCTGTTTCCCCTCCTTATCTTACTTCCTATGTTAATTTATTAGCTATTGACTCTGCGCCAGGTCAGTGGCTGGCACAGTGAATAAGATACATGTGGCTCTCACAGAGCTGACATTTTACCACAGTGAATAAGATGCATAGTTAAGGCATGATTAACCCTGCCTTAACCATGCATCTTATTCACTGTGTACTTTGGGAGGCCAAGGCAGGTGGATCGCTTGAGCCCAGGAGTTTAAGACCAGCCTGGGTAACATGACAAAACCTCATCTCTACAAAAACACAACGCAGGGAACTATGTCACCTGAGGCCTAGGCTGAGGCTGCAGGATGGGTAGAGGTTGGCCAGGTGAGGAGGTAAAGGGGCTGGTTAGGGGAAGGCCTTCCCAAGCAGAAGTCCCCACATGTGCAAAGCACGCAGAGGAATGAGGGAGAGCAGGGTGGGTTGCAGGGTGCCTGGGCCTCAGGAGGTGGGGTGGGGAGGGCGCATGGAAGGAGACCCGGGAGCCTGGCAGTGCCAGGTAGGGAAGAAGTCTGAACATCGTGCTCAAAGAGACTGAAATGAGCCTACTGGGAGGTAGGAGAGGCAGAAGAATTAGTTTATTGTTTTTATAAAATTGATACCTCATCAATTATTAAAACTCAAGAAATCCAGAAAAGTACAAAAAAGAAAAAAATTTCCAACTCCTACTACCCCCTAAATAACATTCATGAACATTAGGTGGATGCTATTCCAAATATCTTGCTACTTGTATAAGAGAGATGGAAGATGGGCAGTGGGTGTGTGGGTGGGTAGATAATGGGTAAGCAGATGGGCAGGCATGCAGATAGACCAAGTTTTATAAAAGTGATATCACACTAAACACACTATTTTTAAATAAAAAGTATTATACTTAATTTTACTTGGATTTAAACAAAGAATAAGAAAGTGAAAGTAGAGTTTTAGGAATTGACCAACTTAATAGTGTGGCTTTTTTGGTTCATTTTATTTCAAGAGGAATATTTCCTGCTTGAGAATATGTTTCTGTTGCCTTTATAATACAAGGACAATGTGGCTGGGTATAAAATTCTAGGTGTCAGTTCTTCTCTTTGGAATTTTGTAAATGTTGCTCCACTGTGCTCCTACGCTGATTTTTTTTTTTTTTTTTTAAGACAGGGTCTCGCTCTGTCACCCAGGCTGGAGTGCAGTGGTCCCATCATAGCTTACTGCTACCTTGAACTCCTGGGCTCATGTAATCCTTCCACCTCAGCCTCCCAAGTAGCTAGGACAACAGGCACATGCAACCATGCTCAGCTGCCTGCACTGATTTTGTATTAATTATTTTGCTACAGCTTTTCCATTCAACTCTGCATTAGCTTGGTCTTATCTTCAAATAACTTTAAAAAAAAAAAACTTAATAAACATTATAGTCCTCCAATAGCTGAAAATGAGAGCCTGTTGCCTTTACATTCAAATACAAGGAGAAATCAATAAACGGAACATGTCACCAAATATACAAAACACACTAGGTAGTGATAAGCCTTCTGGAGAAAAAAGAGGGCAGGGTGGTGGGGAAGGTCTCACAGATAAGGTGACGTTTGACTGGAGATCTAACGTAATGTGGGAACCATGCAGACAGCTAGAAGAAAGACCATTCCAGAACAGCAAGTGCAAGTCACTGAGGTAGGAATGTGCCAAGAGTGTTCAAGGAACAACAAAGATACCAGAGTGGCTGGAGCATAGTGAGAGAGGGGAAGTGGTGACAAGACAGTCAGAAGATAGTAGTTGGCCTGGTCAAGGAGGGCTTTAGAGACCTTGCTAAATGCTTTGGGTTTTATCCTGAATTATGGGGGAAACCATTGAGCATCCATTCCTCCTAATTTACTCTCCAAGTGCCTGCTAGAATTATCCTTTTAAAACTTAAGTCAGTGGTCCCCAACCTTTTTGGCACCAGGGACCAGTTTCGTGGAAGACAGTTTTTCTGCAGATGGGGGTGGGGAATGATCCCAGGATGATTCGAGAACATTACATTTATTGTGTACTTTTTTCTATTATTATTACATTATAATATATAATGAAATAATTATACAACTCACCATAATGTAGAATCAGTGGGAGCCCTGAGTTTGTTTTCCTGCAACTAGATGGTCCCATCTCAGGGTGATGTGATGGGAGATAGTGACAGATCATCAGGCATTAGATTCTCATAAGGAGCATGTAACATATATCCCTTGTGCAGTTCACAATAGGGTGTGCGTTCCTATGGGAATCTGATGCTGCTGCTGATCTGCCAGGAGGTGGAGCTCAGGTGGTAATGTGAGTGATAGGGAGCAGCTGTAAATACAGATAAAGCTTCACTCACTGCTCACCTCCTGCTCTGCAGCTTGGTTCCTAACAAGCCAAAGACAGGTACCGGTCCATGGCCCAGGGGTTGGAGACCCTTGACTTAAGTCACATCAAGATGCTTATATGACAACTTGGCAGGGTATAAAAGCCTTGGTTGCACATTCTTTTCCTCAGAATTTTATAGATATGGCTTCACTGTTTTCTTGCTCTGAATATTGATGTGGAATGTCTAAAGTCTTATTTATACTTCCTAAATATTACTTACCTTTTCTGCTCAAATACATGAAAAATTCTTTCTTTATCCTAAAGCTTATTAACTGACCTAAAGCTCATTGACTAAAACCAAGTAGTTTTAGTGTCCATCAAACTTTCTAAATATAGCATCAAACTTTCCAGCAACATAGTATGCTCTCTTAAGCTGAAATTCAGTAATTCCTTCATTTCCAGGAAAATTTCTTCCAACTCTGAATACCTTTTTGGTTCCATTTGTTGATTTCTCTACTTCTAGGTCACTATTGATCCTTACGTTTGACCCTCACTGTTCTTGCATTCTCTTTAATTGCCTTTTTCTCTTTATTCTATTTCCCCTGGGAAAGAGATGTAGTAGGGTGGACTATATGAAACTGTCATATTTTTGTAGGTCAAAAACAGTCAAATATTAGCAATTTCATATGGCTTGACCTAGTTTGGGAATTCATTAGAACTTGAGTGGCAGCTGAATTCACAGAAATTGAGCTCTTCTCCCCTTCTGCCCTGAAGGAAAATCTTTCCCAGAAGCTCTCATGAGACTTGTCCTCATGTCTCACAGGTGAAACCTGAATCACAGGCCCACCCCAAAGACCAGTAACTATCAAAGGCAACAGAATGGCCTTGCTGATTTAATCATGATTCATCCTAGGGCTGGACATGCAGACACCCAAACAAAATCTGGCCTCCGTATCATCAAGGAAGACAGGAGGATGGTTGCTGGGAAGGTAACTTGGATGGGAGAGTGTGTTTGGGCCTCAGCCTGATATCAAGGATTAGTGCTCACATGGTTTTCTGGGAAGACCCACACAGAGCGGAGTCCCGGGGTCATGGAGTGGTGTTCCACTGACATCTGGCTCTTCAGAGGAGGAGGTTTGTCACTGTTAGAGATGAGATGGATAAGGTCAAGGGCTCTGAAAGCACAGAAGGTTTTGAAATTGCATAAAGGGTCTGTATTGCCAGGCCTGGGGAAGTGCTAGAGAGAAGAGAAGCCTGGCCCTATTGACACTTTAACTGGCCTCATATGAACTTCTTTAAAGAAGACTGAAGAGCAGAGATTTTATGTAAAGGAAAAGAAATTCAGGGGCTGAGCTGGGGAGGACACTTATTTCAAAGAGCTTCTCTCCAGGCAGCTTTTCTCTCTGCCCCACAGGAAAGCTTTGTGAAATAGTGTCCTTCCCCTGCTCAGCCCCTAATGCGTTTGCAAACAGAACAGACCAGGTTTGTGCTGTGGCACTGCCACCCCCCACCCCACCCCAGCCACTCATGCAAAGAGCTATTGCCAGCGGGAAATGAAAAAACAAAGAAAGGCCTTTTCCTCTGCTACTGACCTCCTTTTAGGACCCTGGTCTACATAATATCATCATCATCATCATTTCCATTTTGGAAACAGATGAGCCTAGTCTTGGGTTCAATAAACTCTTCAAGCCTGAATCCCAAGGCACACTCACTGCCTCCCAGCCTATAACATGCCAAGTTAGCAGAATCTGTGGGCTCCCAGTTTTTCCACCTAGAAAGCAGGAGTGAATGCATCCCTCCCTCACTACATGGGTACATGATAGAAGATCAATGAGGCCACAGGAGCCAGGAATTCTCCTCAGCAGCCTCCCTTCCCTCTCAAACCGTCCCATGGTACCCTCTGCAACAGGATCTTCAAATATTTTTAATCATGCATCCCTACCAGGAAAAAAAAATAAGCACAGTGATAGTTGAGTCCTGCAAGAAGCAGACACTGAGATGCAGTTAGGAGGCTGAGGTTAATTGCAGGTGACTCCTGTAAAAGATAGAAGAGAGAGGCACAGGAGTGGGCAGGGCGAGCCTCCAACGCCACGTAGATCTGGCAGCCACTGCCGGCCCCACCCAGGCTCCAGAGCAAAGACTGCCCACTGGAGGAGTCCCCCGTTGGGCAGAAATGGCCAGGCCCAAGGACACCTGGGCCGTGCTTGGTGTTGGGCCAGGCTGCCTCTGCTCAGAAGCTGAGGGGGAGCCTGAGGCACACGGAATGACTGGAGGCTCCCAGGTAACCGTACTTCCTGCCTGAGCAAGCTCCTTCTTAAAAGGAGATCTGAGCAGTACACCTCTATAGTTGCCGCATGCCTCTGTGTGTGTGTGTGTGTGTGTGTGTGTGTGTGTGTGTGTGTCGCATGGGCTACTGTATTTTATGTTACATGCCCTAAAAATAGATCCAAAAATTAAAATTTCACAATGATGTGACACGAAACACATAAATACGCACTCTCATGTTCTCCCTCTGCTCGCCCCCCTGACTGCACTGCTGTCACCCGACTCTGCAGACTCTGTTTTGGGAAGGAACATGCCTGTGCATGCAGCTGCTGCTGCTTTTTTTTTTTTTTTTTGAGACGGAGTCTCCCTCTGTCACCCAGGCTGGAGTACAGTGGCGCGGTCTCGGTTCACTGCAACCTCCACCTCCTGGGTTCAAGTGATTTTCCTGCCTCAGTCTCTCGAGTAGCTGGGATTACAGGTGTGTGCCATCACAGCTGGCTAATTTTTGTATTTTTAATAAAGACGGGGTTTCACCATATTGGCCAGGCTGGTCTAGAACTCCTGACCTCAAGTGATCTGCCCACCTTGGCCTCCCAAAGTGCTGAGATTACAGGAGTGAGCCACGGTGCCCGGCCACATGCAGCTTCTTCATGGACCACTCCCTGCTTGCCTGAAGAGGTGCTGGCTCCCCTCTGTCCAGCAGCAGCTGATTATTCCTTGGGCCTCATGGGCTGCAGGGTCAGAAAGCAATCCCGCAATTCAGGGCACTCACCTAGACTTTTCATCCCCTGGTTAAGGTCTTAGATCCAGCATCTAAACCACATAACTCCAGTTTTTACCACAGAAACTCCCAAAGACACATAGCAACTGTCACAACATGCAGCTGTTCTTGTCCTTCCCTCAAACCTACAGCAAAGCAGCCAACAGGAGGCAAGACCCTTTGGATGCTGAAAGGGGAGAAATGGATACTTTGCCACAGCGTCTGAAATATTGATCTGCAATCATTTCCTTTGTCTGCACGTTGAAAATCCCCAAAGCGCAACCCTCTTCAGGAGGACACAGGAAGGGCTGCATAGGTTCTGGGCTTCAAACTGACGCCCAGACACAACCATTGAGTCCCAGGGATTATGAACAGAAGCCAGCGCTTAGACGCCTCAGGGGCTGCCAAATTCTCACGGTATCTTAACGGTGCTAACGCCATCATGATCCAGAGTGCACCCATGTGGCTTTCTGAGGTGCTGCGTCCCCTGCTCTCTGAGAATATAGGGTGTGAAACTAAGGAGAGGAGACCGAAAGGAAATACAGAGATCTAAAGCTTGGGAGAAGAGCTGAATCATTTAACAGCAGCTTTCCCCAGAGCAGCGGTCACGATAATTTTATGATGTTATATCCAGCACCAAGCTCATCATTGCCAGGGGACAGACCCCGCGACAGCAGAGATTTTTGTTTCCAAAGAAAAGTTCATTTCTCTTCCCACAGCAGGGCCTGGCTTTAAATATTTGTTGAGTTAATTTTGCTCTTCTCCTAATATTTAAGTTTCATTAAGGAGCTGAGGTACCTACAATAAAAATATGAAGGAACACAGGAGAGCTGTTCCTTTGTCTTCTCCTTGGGAAGTCTGGGGCCTCTGCTTCTGGTGCGGTGCTGTCATCCCTAGCAGCTCCGTCGTGCATTTGGTGGCCTCTCTTTTTCCTTTTTTTTTTTTTTTTGAGATGGAGTCTCGCTCTGTTGCCCAGGCTGGAGTGCAATGGCACAATCTCGGCTCACTGCAACCTTCGCCTCCCAAGTTCAAGTGATTCTCCTGCCTCAGCCTCCCAAGTACCTGGGATTACAGGTTCCTGCTGCCACATCCAGCTATTTTTTGTATTTTTAGTAGAGACAGGGTTTTGCCATGTTGCCCAGGCTGGTCTCAAACTCCTGACCTCAGGTGATCTGCCCACCTTGGCCTCCAAAGTGCTGGGATTACAGGCATGAGCCACTGTGCCCAGCCTTGGTGGCCTCTCTTGACCAGTGACAAACAGCTAGCAGCAAAAGACAGGGAGAGGACCAGACTTGTGCAAACTGGCCCACTGGAAGCACCCCCAGCGCCTAAGGCATACATGCACTCTGTTCCTCTAATTTTGGGATGGAATCCAAAATCCCGGCCTACCTCAGTGGTTCTCAACCAGGGTAGGGGCTCCCTGACCCACGTCCCAGGAAACAAACAGCATCACTAAGAGACCCTCTGCTCACCCCGAGTGGCTTCCACACATCACCCTCCTAAGCAGCCACGCAGGGCACTGGGCAGAGGAAGGACAAGCAGGGCAGGGGAGAGGCCCTGGCTTGTCCCGCGTTGCTGGAAGGGGGCTCGTCCTTCGCCTGGTGCAGGGGTCACTGCTTAGGGATGTAGGAACCCCTGCCAGTCTCTAGGCCCAGGAGAAATGCCTGTGACAGGGCAAACATTCCGTCTACTGATGCTCCTGGAACCCATCCTCATATTCAATGCCACAGAGATACATGTTTCTGCCGAAAGGGTTCCGACGCAGGGTAAGACAGAATTTGGGATTAATAAGGTGACCCTAGAACACCTCCCATAGAAGAGAGATCTGTGTGGGTGGCTTCCGGTCCTCACATGGGAGAAAGACTCCATTCAACTTGAGTCCATCAGGTCAACATTTACTCTGCAATCATTCATGATTAAAACAAGACAATAAAAACAAAGGCAGAAGAAAGAATTAAAGATATTCCCTAGTGACTGTTCGATTTTACTGGTGTGCTGATGGAGCTGGTGTAATCTCATTGTTGCAAGAAGCCGTATAGTTAGGGAAAGCCTCTTTTATGAATGTCAAGCATCCCTCCTATCTGGGGGAAGCCCCCATTCCATGGGGCTTGCTGTGAGGCAGGGACCCATTGTCCGCTATGGCCAACGAAGGCTGAGGTGCAGATAACCCAGCCCTGGGAGCTGTGGCGTAGGCATGTGGCCTCAGCCTGGAACCTGGTATCTGTGAATGTGACCTTATTTGGAAAGAAGGACTTTGCAGATGTAATCAAGTTCAGATGAGGTCATACTGGATTAGGGTGTGCCCTAAATCCAGTATGACTGGTGTCCTTCTAAGAAGAGGGAAATCTGGACACAGAGACACATGCAGAAGGAAGATGGCCGCATGGAGATGGAGGCAGAGACGGGAGTGAAACATCCACAAGCCCAGTGAAGCTGAAGGTTGCTGCAGCTCCCGGAAGCTGAGAGGCACAAAACACATTCCTCCCTAGGGCCTCAGTGGGCACATGGCCCTGTGGCCTTCTGGTCTCCAGAAGTGTGAGGGTGAACTTCTGCTATTATAAGACACATGGCACGTGGGCTTTGATGTGGCAGCTACAGGGCACTAACACAGATGCCTACACTAAGGACCTGACCCTTGAGGCTGTGACACAGAGATCCAGTGATGGGGAGTTTCCCAGCAGCAGGACAGCACCAAAGGCCCATCAGGACAGCAAGTGTCAGAGGCTGCAGGGCCCCAGAGACCAGGACAGGTGCCCAGGGCAGTGGCCAGTGTCTGATAATGGCAGGACTTACGGCGGCGTCCACATCAGCCTATACCTGTCACCCTTGACCTGCCTAGCTGCTGTTGGTCTTACCAGTTTTACAAACCTGATTCTCAGTCAGGCGCAGTGGCTCACACCTGTAATCCTGGCACTTTGGGAGGCTGAGGGAGGTGGATCACTTGAGGCCAGGAGTTCGAGACCAGCCTGACCAACATGGTGAAACCCCGTCTCTACTAAAAATACAAAAAAATTAGCTGGCCGTGGTGGTGGGCGCCTGTAATCACAGCTATTTGGGAGGCTGAGGCAGGAGAATCTCTTGAACGCAGGAGGCAGAGGTTGCAGTGAGCTGAGATCGCGCCACTGCACGCCAGCATGGGTGACAGAGCAAGACTCCATCTCAAAAACAAATAGAAAAAAAATAATAAAATAAAACCTGATTCTCAATTCCAAACGCTGCACAATGTCCTTCTAGAAAGGTCCTATTCTGTTCAAGCTAGCCAGTTAATTCCTACTGTTTGCAAGCAAAATCCCTGGCTGGTATAAAGCCTCATCCAAATAATTCATAATGCATTATCTATACATATAAAAGGCCCCAGAGCTTTTTTCTGACTCTCAACTGGACATAATCGTCACATGCCCGTGAACACTCAAGCAGTGATCATCACCAGTAATTCATCAATGTTGCAATGATAGGCGATGGGTAGTTAATGACCACTGTGAAAACTGCACGTATCTCTGGGGGTTTACTTAGCTGTAAGAAGTAAGCTTTACTTCTCAAAATCAAGGTTAGAATTTCTGCAACATGGAATTTACAATATGTGTCATCTATTTTGACTTTGATGCTATGCATTAAAGTGTTTTTAATAATTGGGTACATATTTAAACATTTATTGACTTAACTAAAAGATTTAAAGTTTTAAGAAAAATGGGTGTATTATAAAATCCCTTCAAAACACCCCAAAATGCTAATGAAATAATAAGAGTTCAAGTAGGTAGACTGAAATAAAACTCTACAGTGTTAAAAAACAACAAACAAAATTGGAAATGAGAAGAGTGGTGCCTCAGGAGGAAATAACAGCATTGGGACACTCGGCAAGCTATGATGGAGCCAGGCAGTCCCGCACAGGAAATGCACGTTACTGCCGTGAGCACCGCCAAGAATGCGGACATCACGTTCATAGTGTGCGGCCCTCCTGGGCCCTTTGATATCAGCATGCCCTCACATTCAATAGAAGACATTTCCTGTGCATTTCACCTCTTCCCTGATCCCCAGGAAGTCCCAGGCAGGAATTCTGGCTGAATCTGCTTCCATTTCTAAATCCCATATTTGGTCAAATCCAATTATGTTGCCCCTTGAAGATTTCAATCAGAAACACTTGTATTTGAATTGAAAGGCCATAATGTGCCTACACAGAAATATATCCATAAAAACACATTATACTTCATTAACAATTATCTATTGGCCAGGCGCGGTGGCTCACGCTTGTAATCCCAGCACTTTGGGAGGCCAAGGCCAGTGGATTACTTGAGGTCAGGAGTTCGAAACCAGCCTGGCCAACATGGTGAAACCCTGTCTCAACTAAAAAAATAAAAATTAGCCAGTTGTGATGGCACGTGCCTGTAGTCCCAGCTACTCAGGAATCTGAGGCAGAAGAATCACTTGAACTCAGGAGGCGGAGGTTGCAGCGAGCCAAGATGGCGCCACTGTACTCCAGCCTGGGCGAGACAGCAAGACTCCATCTCAAAAAAAAAAAAGTTATTTATCATGATGTATATTACATTAGACAAGCTAGTTGGAGGGGAAAAAATACCCTAAAAGTAAGTATCTATAACTTTCTGAAAGATCACTTCTGTTAATCCCTATTAAAGCCATCAAATCTTTTTCTCTAGCCATCTGAAAAAACCCTCCAGGCAAAATGATACTAAATTTTTGGTTCTTATTCCCTTTTCCTGTTTCACTAGGAGCAAACAAAATGTACGTGGTCTCATTCATTTTCCTTTTTCATTCTTTCGGAGTTCTGGTCCTCCCAATAAGTTGTCCTGTGGGTGGAAATATTTTTTAAAGCGAGGATAAAGTTGTTCTACCCCACTGCAAACTCACCCAGTGCCCAACTGCAGGGTTGCTGAGTCAGTGGTGCAGAAAAGCAAACCACAGCTGATAGTTTCCCAAAGTTTCCCACAGTGGGTTCCAGGCCAAGCTGTCCAACCTCTTTCTGAGTTAATACTATCTCTGCAAGTGCTGTATTGAAGACGGAATTTGTTTCCTCTGTGAATACATCCTTGTTCTGGTTTTAACATCTGTGGGTTTATATATAAGGGGCAAATGAATTTTAAAGGTTGGATGATCCCATTAAAAAGAAGTATTAACAGGAATTTTTTTTTTTTTTTTTTTTTTTTTTGAGATGGAGTCTCACTCTGTCGCCCAGGCTAGAGTACAGTAGTGCGATCTTGGCTCATTGCAAGCTCTGCCTCCCGGGTTCACGCCATTCTCCTGCCTCAGCCTCTCCGAGTAGCTGGGACTACAGGCGCCCGCCACCACGCCCAGCTAATTTTTTGTATTTTTAGTAGAGACAGGGTTTCACCGTGGTCTCGATCTCCTGACCTCGTGATCCGCCCGCCTCGGCCTCCCAAAGTGCTGGGATTACAAGCGTGAGCCACCGTGCCCAGCCTAACAGGATGTTTTGAGTTCCTGGATCAAGTCATCCTTAACCACATGATACAAGAAAACATTTAGGGACACACCAAAGCTTCCTGGGCAAGTTAGAAAAAGGAAGATTTCCCTTTTAATTTACAAAGCAGAGTTAATCAGCCAGGCTCACATCTTACATAAGCAGACTTGGGTCACAGACTTGGGTCAAAGACAACGTCAACCAGAAACATCAATCACAGTGAGTGTGCCCGGAGCTGTGCCCACCCCTGCTGGGCACTCCTCCGATCCGATGAGGAAACCCTCATTATCCTCACTTGATAGTGAGGGAAACTAAAGTCACACAGCTAACATGAGAAGGTGCTGGATTTGAATCCAGAGCCTGTGGCTGAACTGCCCTTTAGTGATGAAAAGGAGATTTTTAAGGAAAGTGGGAAAAAAATATTAAAAATATAAATATAAAAAGTATATTCATTTGAACCTGAAACTTAATAAAGTGATTGGGGAGGATGGATGTTTACATAAATCAGGGTAAATCATGCTTATGCAAATCAGCCTAGTAATTGGGGACCTGGGCGTGACTGTCATATCACCTTATTTCAATGGACCAAAAACACATTATATTTTCATTTTTTAAACAAATCTATTTTAAGTTACTAATACTGTTTCTTTCAACAAAGGTAAAAACAATCACTTGAATCGTTTATCTGCCACTGAATTTATTTTTTAAGTCAAACTTTTCCCACTGATTTATAATTTCAGGAATGCTGAAATTTTTGTATAAAAAATTCATATTTGTATAAAAATATTTGTATGAATATTTGTATAAAGGTGATTTAGTGTTTCATCTTGCATAAAACAAATTTATCCCATTTCACTGCCTCATGCTCCCGTTTAATCAGAATACTTCCCACTTAAAAAATACATCCCACTTCATGTACTGGGATTCGCACTTAACAAAAGATCTGATTAATCCCTGAGGCATGACAAAGACTCTGTCCTTGATCAAATGTTAGGTTCCTCAGAGTCCTCTTCCCCAGGAGGCCTCATCCTCAGGTTCTGTCTCCTCTCAGTAATTTTCCTCCATTCCCCACTCTGCCTCTTGACTATAATCTACAGCTGTCTTTGCTGCTTTCGGAGTTGAGCCTTATCTCTCTCCCCTACTGTGATGGTCGTGACCCCTCAAAATGGTCCTGAATAGTGTCTTCCTTACGTGGCGCGATCTCGGCTCACTGCAAGCTCCGCCTCCCGGTTCACGCCATTCTCCTGCCTCAGCCTCCCGAGTAGCTGGGACTACAGGCGCCCGCCACCACGCCCAGCTAATTTTTTGTATTTTTAGTAGAGACAGGGTTTCACTGTGTTAGCCAGAATTGTCTCGATCTGCTGACCTCGTGATCTGCCCGCCTCAGCTTCCCAAAGTGCTGGGATTACAGGCGTGAGCCACTGCGCCCGGCCGATAATTTTTTCTTTAACGGGCAGAACAACTCGCCACTGACCCTACTTGGAAGCATGAGTGAAAGTTTTCATATAATGCAAAGCTATTTGACTTTGAAAACCAAACTTCAAAATAAGAGTGCTCCAAGAACATTCCAGGATATTCTCTTTCTCTCCTCTCCCCAAGTGGTCTGCAATAATTCTGGAATGATTCTCAGAACATTCCAGAATGTTCTCTCTCTCCTCTCCCGAAGTGGTCTCATTCATTCCTACAACACTCGGAAATGATTTTCAGTCATTCCAGAAGGATTCCAGAATGTTCTCTCTCTCCTCTCCATTGGTCTCATTCATTCCTACAGCACTCAGAGATGATTCTCAGCCATTCTCCCAGGGTCACCCCAGCATGGGCCCCATCACCCCCAAACTGCCCCCACAGAGAGTTTCCTGTCTCTTCTCTTTCCTCTCCAATTCAATACTACCAGTCAATTCCCCACTGAAAACTCCCCCGTGTCATTCAACATCATGAATTAAGTTCCAAATTCCCTAACTCTGGACCATCGAATCCCTTCCAGCCTCCCTAAACAGATCCTGGGTTCCAGAACCTTCTGGTCTCTTCACTTGCTCTTGGCATTATGGCCTCCCAGAATATCGCGATGCCAGCTCCCACCCACCTGAATCTCCACAGCTTCGCCCCACTCTTCTGATTTCAAACACACGCCGAGCTGTACTGCGGTTCTCTCTCCTCCCTGCGGGTCAGAAGAGTCCCAAGGGGAGGAACTATTTCATTTTTTCACCACCCACAGTGCGTAGCACAATGCATTAGTCATGGTGGGTATTCGGTAAATATGTATTGAACAACTGAACAAATGTCACCATTGAATTCAATAGAATGGGAAACAGGGAAAACATCTTAAAATACTGATTTTCTGGGAGAACTTTTTTTAATTGCAAGACGAAAATTTTAAATCATACAAAGCACACAGGTGCCCTCTTGTGGCTGCGGACCGACAGTGCAGCATCACCAACAAAAATGGCCGACTCCTGGGCTATGAGAAAGAGGGAGAGATTAGGTTAATTAGTTTAATTAGTTTAGTTCTGAGATGTCCAGCCTGGAGTCTTTCTTCCCTGTAACAACGGGCGGGTGTACATCGAAACCATTCCAATCACAAGCCTAAGGTCTACACAAGCAGCTCAGTAGCTGTTGTTACTCTGAGAACTTAGCTCCTCTGTATGCCTGGCAGGTAACCGGAGCTGTGGCTACAACAGGGAGTTTGACTGGGCCCCTTCAACTTAATTAAAGGAAACGTCAGAAGCACAACAATCGGCTGCAGGATGGAACCTTGATTGCATCATGGTTAAAATAAACCAGCAGTAGGAGACGTTTGCGAGAGTCCACAAAAAAACCTGTACATGAAAATGTTCATAGTAGCTTTACTCATCATCGCCAAAAGAAAGATTCAGCCCAAATGTCCCTCAACAAGTGATGGATGAGTAAATGGTGGACACACCATGTGACAGGCTACTGCATAGCAATAAAAATCAGAGGCTATTGAGACACACACGACATTGGTACATAACAAAAGCATTACGCCACGTGAAAGCAGCCTTACACAAGGGCACCATGCTATTTATATGAACTTCCAGAAGATGCAGTGATAGGAAAAAGTCAAATCAGGGGTTGTGTGGAGTGGGGGGCTGGACTGGGAAGGGACATGGGGAACCTTCTGGGGTGATGAAAATGTTTGCTATCTTCACAGGGGTTTGGGTTAGACAGATAACTATTTGCTCAATTCATCAAATATTATACTGGAAATTTGGGTCTTTTATTATATGTCAATTTTACCTCAAAAGGAAAGAACCTAATAAATACTGGACTCCGGCAAATGATACTCATGCTGAAGTGTTTAGGGGGAAGGGTGCTGATATCTGCATCTCACTCTGAAATGCACTGAAAAATTAAGATGGACTAATGGGTAACTGGAAAGATGGATAGACGGACAGGTATACAAGAAAGCACACAGCCAAATGGTAATTCCACAACTAGGTGGTGGATGTATAGATGCTCACTGTAAGAGTCCTTCAATTCGTCTGATGTTTGAAAATATTTTTATGATAAAATCTTGGAGGAAAAGACATTGGGAATAACAGGATATCTGAATATCGACTGCGGGTGAGATAGTTCAATACTGGGGATATCTGAGTATTGACTTGGTGTTAGATGATTCAGTGAATTGCGTTCATCTTTTGTGTGTGATGATGATGGTGCCGTGGTTAGTAGGAAGACGTCCCTATTTTTAGAGACACATTCTTAAGTATTTAGAGGTGTTAGAACATCTGAAACATGCTTCAAAATACTCCAGGGGACAGAAAATGAAGCTAATATTGCAAAGTGTTGTAATGATGACACCCACGTGATGAACTTAGGGGTGTCAGTTACACCATTTGCTCTCCCTGTTCATGAGAAGGAAGACATGCTCTCCCAAGGAGCCTGGACTGCAACATTTGAAGTTCTATCTCTTCTGTCTTGTCCAGCTGCCTGCTGACATTTTTCCTTTTAAAATTTACATCCAGTTAACAATTTGCTAGCCTGATAATGAGCATGAAGACAGAAGAGAAATTCAAAGAGAATGAGTGAGGCGAGAAAATAAAAGATAACAAAATGAACCACTCAGAATGACGAAAGGCTTAGAAAAAGGCTGGGTAACCGGGAAGGAGGGAGCGTGTGGGTCCTCGTGTCCCAGGACATCTTCATGACGTGCCCCTCCGACCCCTCCTGCCTTGCTCTCTGGCTTCACCAGGTATCTCTCCAAAGTCAAGTCCTCAATGGTGCGCACCACAGGCTATCAGCCAGCAGGGTCCGAGGTCCTCCCTCCCATCTCTCCTCTCCAGTAGGCCTTCTCCAGCTTTGTGGCCACATCACATCTCAGAGTCTGTCAGTTCAACCTTTGCGGTCTCCCAAAGGGTCTGGTGTAAGCCCCTTCCGACCTATCCTATACTATCCTGCCCAAGGTATTTCCTGATTATTTTTCTCCCCAATGCCTCTGTGGTGGAGATTTAATTTTAAGTGGTCAGCATGGAGCCCCTGGCAAGGGAGAAAAAGGCTTTAGCGTCTCCCCAGGCCCGGTTTAGAATCCCAGATCCATCACTTACTTAAATGGGGAATTTGGACCAATCAGTGAACCTTGTGTTCCGCAATTTCCTCCTCTGGAAAATGGGCGTGTCAATTGGGATTGAAAGTTACAGCAGCATAGCGCCACCTGCTCCTGGAATGCACAAATGCGCGTTTATTTTGCATGCCCACAGCTCGGCATTTGAGATTCCTCCCTAACCCTCTAACCATATTGCTCAGACACTTCAAATTCCAGCAACACCGAGGTACTTGCAGTTCCCCAGACACGGGCTGTGACTTCATGCTTCAGTTTTTCATGTAAGTTTACAGTTTTCAAAGTGGGGTCCCTAGAACAACAGCGTCAGCATCCCCTGGGAACTCGTTAAAAACAAAAACAAATTCCCAAGCCTTACCCCAGACGCAGTGAATCAGAAACTGGGGGGCAAGGCCCAGAGATCGGTGTTTTCATGAGCCCTCCAGGTGGTTCTGATGCAGGCTTAATGTTGAGAACCACTGGTATATATTCTCTCCTCTGCTTAAAGTGTGCTTTCTCACTGTACCTGTCAAGTGAACTCCTACACATCCCTCAAAGCCCTTCTGTAGAAAGCCTCTCCTGGCTCCTGTGACCCTAGATAGGGTGATTCATGCTCACCTCTGAACTAATGCTATAATTTGATTATACTTCTCTGGTTGCTTTTATGAGACTGTGCTATTACGATCTATTTGGAAGTCTTTCTCTCCTACTAGGCTAAACCTAGGTAGCAAGGAGTATGTCATTATTCTTTGTATTTTCAGCCCCTAGCAAGGTGGTCCTCACTTCTTCAGGGCTGTCCCAGAAGTAAAACTACTGGGTCATCTGGTAGTCAGGGGCATGTGGCTTTTTAGTTTTGTCCTCTCACTTTCGCAAGTCCCTGGACACTCTGTCCACTTCCTGTGCTTGAATGGGGCTGCATGTCTCATTCCTTTTGAATTGCTGTGACCATTACGATGGTAAGTATGTTAAGACAAGATGTCAACCTCTAAAATATAAAGATGGTTTATATTCCGCACATCGATGCCTTGAAGGGAAGGAGAGAAGGCAGAGGAGAAGGAATTTTTCTAACCACTGAAGGCTCAAAACTTCCCATCTCTAGACTAAAACCTGCTCTAAGCTGCTGTGCCACATCGCCATCTTTTAAGTCTCCTTATGTTCTTAGCAGAGCGTTCCTCCGTCAGATCATAGTCATTGATGAACTCCACAGGAAAAAGAGAACGGAAGATCATGTGCACCTGCTTACCTTACCCACATGCTTGGGATGTTTAGAGCAAAAAGAACCACTTTATCAATAGGCTGCCTTCTCAGAGGTGGTTCTTGGCATGTTTCACCAAGCAGTTGTTTCGAGTTTTTAAAACACTCCCATTTGTGGTATGATTGATACACAGTGGCCTTAGCCCTCAGAAGGGAATCTGTTTTTTCAGTCCACAGCACAAATGAAGTAATGGTTTCTAATTTGATGTCTCCACTAGACTATCAACTTCCTTTTTTATTTTCCCAAAGAAATTGCCTGAGGAAATCACATCATGCTTTTATTTTGTATATCACATTACCTCTTACAAAAGAAAAGTCTTATTAGCATTATTATATCTTTTTTTTTATTTTGCAAGTGAGCGATCATTAAAGAACTAGCCTTGCGATATAGTTCATAGAATTTACAAAGAATTTAAATAGATGAAACAAAGTAAATGTGTTTGGGTCATCAGGTTCAACATTTAAATTAGATAAGAAAGGCTGGGGCTGAGCAGAGTAGCTCACAGCTTTAATCCCAACATGTTTGGGAGGCCGAGGTGGGAGGATTGCTTGATGCCAGGAGTTGGAGACCAGCCTGGGCAAGATAGTGAGACCCTGTCTCTACAAAAAATACAAAAATTAGTGAGACGTAGTGGTGTATGCCTGAGGTCCCGGCTCCTCAGGAGGCTGAGGCAGGACGATCACTTGAGCCCTGGAGTTCGAAGTTACAGTAAGCTATGATCGCACCACTGCACCACAGCCTGGACAACAGAGCAAGACCCTGTCCCTCAAAAAATTAACTAAATACAAATTTTTACAAAGGCATAAAGAGAGAAGGGGTTGAAACTGGAGACCACAGAGTTCTGTGACTCCCAGAGTGGCTGCTTTTGCAGCATTGTGGTGAGCCAGAAAAATGTTTTATGGACAAATTTAAAAACTGTCTTTTAAAAGTAATTCAGAGAACAAAGTGGAGGGTGGCAGTTTTTGTCCCCCCTTAAAGAAAAAAAAGTTAAGGAAAAAAGTTTAGAAAGTTGTATGTGGCTGGGGGTAGATAATTAAAGAATCCAAGGCATAGCCCTCAACCCCACCTCTTTTGACCACTAGAGGAGGCACATCCCTTCATTCCCAGACAGCTCTCAGCATTGTTTCCCAAAGCTGTACTTGAAGTCACCCAGGGCTTAATTTTCAGCCTCTGTTCACGCAGCATAGACTTGTCAGGTCTTTATAATGCTCAATGTCTCTTATTTCTCTTTGTACGATAACTTTGGCATTTAACTCTTCCATGCCAATCAAATGTACCTCCAGGGTTTGGTTTTGTTTTTATTTTAAAATAGACCAATGCTAGTAAAGGCAACAACACTAGTCCCAGGAAAATGGGAACAATAGAGCAAATCCTTCTTCAATCTTAGACTTGTTTTGTTTTGTAAAAGAAAAACAAACACCTCTCACTATGTTGTGTTCTTTAAAAATACCCACAATAGGCCGGGCGCAGTGGCTCACGCCTGTAATCTCAGCACTTTGGGAGGACGAGGTGGTGGATCACGAGGTCAGGAGATCGAGACAATCCTGGCTAACACGGTGAAACCCCGTCTCTACTAAAAATACAAAAATTAGCCGGGCGTGGTGGCGGGTGCCTGTAGTCCCAGCTACTCGGGAGGCTGAGGCAGGAGAATGGCATGAACCCGGGAGGCGGAGCTTGCAGTGAGCTGAGATCGCGCCACTGCACTCCAGCCTGGGCAACAGAGCGAGACTCCGTCTCAAAAAAAAAAAAAAAACCACAATAGCAAAGACATGGAATCTACCCAAATGTCCCTCAAAGATAGACTGGATAAAGAAAATGTGGTACATATACACCATGGAATACTATGCAGCCATAAAATGGAACAAGTTCATGTCCTTTGCAGGGACATGGATGGAGGTAGAAGCCATTGTCCTCAGCAAACTAACACAGGAACAGAAAACCAAACACTGCACGTTCTCATTTATAAGTGGGAGCTGAGCAATGAGAACATATGGACACAGGGAGGGGAACAACACACACAGGGGCCCGTTGGTGGGGACAGGGGCAGGGAGAGCATCAGGAAGAATAGCTAATGCATGCTGTGCTTAATACCTAGGAGACAGGTTGATAGGTGCGGCTAATCACCATGGCACATGTTTACCTATGTAACAAACCTGCACATCCTGCACATGTACCCCGGAACTTAAAAAAATACCCCAAACAAATGATACAAAGAACATAAGCTCTTGAGTATATGAATAACACTCAACTACCCATGAGTGAATCAGCAACTTCTATTCTGCATAAAGGAAAACAAAAATGAACCCCAGGTTGGCTCTTTTCCATTCGATTATTGGTTCTTTCTCAACCACCTATGTAACTTAAATTTGCTTAATATAAACTCAATTATGTAATTCAAAACTAAATCATGAAGCCAAATAAAGTATAATTAATTCCAAAGACACGTGTCTATTTTATTATTCCCTGCTCATGGGGATTATCCAAGTCATCGCATCTACCATCCCTCTGCATATTAAAATTGTATATTAAAACTGTGTCAATATTCAGAGGCAATTATCAGAGGGACCAGAGAACTTGGGAGGGGCTTGTAAACTGTTCTGTGCATTTTGTCTGAGAGTGTCAGAAAAAGAAAAGAGATCCCGGCTGATACCGAAGTGCTGAAGAAAACCACAAGTCATTTGACTGCAAGGTCCCTGATGACAAAGGGCTCTGAGCGTGCAGGAATTCCCTGCATGCAGCCTGTGAGGCTGACAACAATTGGTATTTCCCAGGCATCTTGCAGCCCGGGGATCTCTGGGGATCTTGATTAGGACTTTGTTGGGAGAGACACATGCTTAAAGGAGATGAGTCATGTGCTTTCCTGTCGCTCTGCCTCGGGGAGGTCAAATGAGTTGGCCAGTGTGAAGCCAGAGCACTGGGGAATTGGATGAAGACCCCAAAATGCTGACTGTCCTACCCAGACTTTTTGTGACATGAGATCAGCTAGTTAACACCTAAGATTCTGTAACCTGAGATGAGATCGTATGAGTTTTGCTGTCTTTTTTTTTTTCTTTCCTCAAAATTACTGTTTGATACATATCATTTTTACTTATTCACAAGGGACAGAAATTTCCCCGGGGCTTGTCTAGTTGGGTACCTTTGCTAACTAAATCTGTGAAGGTGGACGGTCAGTCTGCACTGCCCTTGAACCTGGACTAGAGCAGTCTCTGTCCAGGGCCCCGTGCTTTAGAGGGCCCCACTCAGAGCCTCTCCAGGGTCAAGGGAATGTGCCAAACCGGAACGTTGCTTCTGTATCAGGCTCCAAATTTCCCAGCACTGGAGGTTCCTTCTGAAACAGCGCAGGGGTTCCTTCAGGGCCTGCACAAGCCCGTTCTTCAGATGCAGCCTCCGAAGAGCAGGCTGCTGGTGCCCACAGCCCTGCCCATGGGCCTGCAAAGGGGCAGCTATGGGGTGGTGTCCTAAGAGCAGACCACTGGTACCCACGGCTCTGCCCATGGGCCTGCAAAGGGGCAGCTATGGGGTGGTGTGGAGGGACGGCCAGAGCTCGAATCATGGGCTGGGTGTCCACACGTGTGGACTCCAGGAGGACTCGGGTGGCGCAGGAAGGGATGTGGGGCAAAAAGGGACACAGGCAGGTGGTAGACATGGCAGCCCCTACTGCCCACCACAACCCAGGGGGAGCTCAGGAGTCCCAGCATCCCAAAGGCCAAAGCTTGGCCTTCCAGGTGGTTCTGAAGAGTTCGTTGTCAGAACCACTTTGTTAACTTGATTTGCTTTGCTAACTTGATTTATAACTTTTTTTAAAAACAAAAGAGACAAGGTCTCACTCTGTCACCTAGGCTGGAGTGTGGTGGCGCAATCATAGCTCACTGCAACCTTGAACCCCTGGGCTCAAGAACTCCTCCTGCCTCAGCCTCCCAAGTAGCTGGGATTACAGGTGTGTGCCACCATGCTCGGCTAATTTTTAAATTTTTTCGTAGAGACGGGGTCTCACTATGTTCCCCAGTCTGGTCTCCAACTCCTGGCCTCAAGTGATCTTCCTGCCTTGGCCTCCCAAAATGCTGAGATGACAGGCAGGAGCCACCATGCCTGCCTTGATTTATAATTTTTAAAGGTGGGTCTCCATCTGTACTGTTGCCCGGGCCCCCAACATGTCAAGGGCAGGCCAGTAACACGTTAATGTGAAGTCATTACTTGCACGTCTCTGCTGGGTCTATTCCAAGATACAACCTGCAGATGAATGCACACACAGAAAATGTATAAACAATAAATAAATGAAAGAATAATTAAAAATACTATTTCTCCCTGGTCACCTGCTTCCGACAAATTTCAAAGAAACTGTTACATAGAGGCTGAGTGTGGTGGCTCACGCCTGTAATCCCAGCACTTTGGGAGGTTGAGGCAGATGGATCACTTGAGGCCAGGGGTTTGAGACCAGCCTGAATATCATGAAACCCTGTCTCTACTAATAATACAAAAATTAGCTGGGTGTAGTGGCACACACCTGTGGTCCCAGCTATTTGCGGGAGGCTGAGGCAGGAGAATGACTTGAACTGAGGAGGCAGAGGCTGCAGATGAGCCGAGATCATGCTACTGCACTCCAGCCTGGGTAACAGAGTGAGACTCATCTCAAAAAAAGAAAGGAAATTGTTACACAGAGGCAGAAGGAGCAGATGGAATTTGGCCACACTGGGTGTTACTGGTTTCAACTAAATTCTACCAAATCCCAAGGCAAACTTCCAGCAAAGCAAGGTGACTGGCGAGCTGACAGGGTCATCTGTAAAGAAATGCTGATGCTCTCAGATGTGTACAAGCACGAAGATGCCAGCTGGGAGGGCTCCAGGAAGCTGGCTAGCAAGGGCACACCTCTTTCCCTCTGTTCATCTGATTGTCAAGAACTGACTGGTGCGCAGAAGAGTTGTCGATCCTCACAAGCCCCAGGCTTGTAGCTTGTGACTATTTGCTTTCAGAGAAAGGAAACCAAAAGGTGCTTTTTCCCCCTCCTGCTTTTGCTTGGCCCTGGCTCCCTGCAAATCTAGCTGAGCAGGTCTGGAGTCACCAGGGACCACCTCCCAGTGCCTTCAAACACGGGGCTCTTGGGCAGCACTCTGGGACCTCAGCGCTTCGCCTGCCGGCAAATGAACACCACACAGCTGCCAACCCACTGCCGCCACCACGCTTCCAGCTACAACCACGTCTGCCAGACCCTGCACCCTCTGCCAGGTGCAGGCTCAGCTGTTGTCACCTTCACTGGGACAGCCAGCTCTGACGGGCAGTGCCAGCCTTTCTGCAAGATCACAACACTTGGGACCACTGCCACTTCCTGGGGATAGTAATAATAACAGCTAAGATCTAATGAGCCCTTGCTCCGTGCCAGGCACCAGCTGAGGACTTCACTTGCTTAAGCTCACTTCAGCCTCACAGCCATCGGGAAATAAATACTGTCATTCGTCAGTACAATACTTTACAGATGAGGAAACTGAGGCTGAGAGGTAAAGACACTTGCTCAAGGTCACACAGCTAGACGTGGTGGAGGGACTTTGAGTCTGGGCTCACCACGCTCTGCATCCAACCCTGCAGCACCTTGGGTGCTGCCATGCCCTCAGGCTCAGCTGCTGCTCCCAGTTGCCACCCCAAGTCTGCCCAGCTCCCCTGGAGTCCCTGGCTCTCCCACACCGTGCGGCTTGGCTGCCTCTGGTGGAGCAGCGTCACTTTGGCCACATCAATGCCAGCCTCCCCGAGGACTGCGTCTTCTTGGCACTTCTATCTCTAGTGGATCTGTGACAGGAGAAGACTTATGACGGTGTGATGTCCTTGTCGTCTTCTCGCTCAGACCCCAGCCACTGCCATCCTCCATGCCCAGGCCCTTGTGGAGAGTGAGAAAGAGATAGAGACAGAGAAAGACAAAGAGACAGGGACACAGACAGACAGGGAGAGAGAGGGAGATGAAAAGAGGCAAAGACAGAGAGACAGATGAACAGAGACAATACAAAAACAGAGTGACGGAGACAGGTGGATGGAGGTAAGAGGTGGAGAGGCAGACACAGGCCCGCAGGGCAGCAGGGAGGCCCTGACGATGGCTGCAGTCCTGCAAGCAGGAGGTGGTGGTGGCTCGGAAGAGGGTTTTAGCTCAGAAGAAAGATGGGAACAGACGCAGGGTGTATTCTGAGGACAGAACTGACAGGGCTTGCTGACGGATGTGAAGGCAAAAGGGAAATGAAGATGGCTGCTGCGTGTGGGGCCTGGACACTCACTGCAGGCGCCATTCACTGCTACTGATAAGCAGTGTCACAGCCAGTTTTGTGTGTCAGCTTGGCTTGGCATGGTTCCCAGATATTTGGTCAAACACCTGCCTAGATGTTGCTGTGGTATTTTTGGGATGCAATGAACACTGAAGTCAGTAGCCCCTGAGTGAAGCCAAAGACCTACCAGGCTATGGGTGGGTCTCATCTAATCAGGCGAAGGCCTTGGGACAAAAAGACTGAGGTTCCCCGGGAAGAGGGGATTCTGCCTTCAGACAGCCTTCAGGCTGGAACTGCAACATCCACCCTTCCCTGGGGCTCAGCTGCCAGCCTGCCCTGCAGATTTTAGACTTGCCAGCCTCCACAATTGCATGAGTCAGTTCCTTAAAATAACCTCCTGTCTATATAGAGACTATGTATATACACAGCCTGCTCACGGATGACACACACATCCAGGACTCTCCTTTGAGATCCACAGTTGCAGATTCTGCTGACTTGAATGTCTTCTTTGATGTTGGGAAGCAATTCAACTCAAAGTCATTCAAACCTGGTCCTCTCCTGATGTTTCCTCCTTTAAAAAGTGGCACGACTCACCATCCCGTGGCATGAGCCAGACACTGGGAATCTTCCTGGATGAGTCCCTCCTGCTTACTCCTTGTGGTAGGCAGACTCATGGTCCCCAAAGGTGTCCACGCTCCAATCCCTAGAATCTGGGAATGTTACCCACATGGCAAAAGGGGCCCTGCGGATGTGATGAAGGACCCTGAGAAGGGAGATGGTCCTAGATGATCTGAGTGGCCCCTGTGTCATCATAAGGGTCCTCCTAAGAGGGAGGCAGGTGGCTTAGAGTCAGAGGAGGCGACGTGGCCACAGAAGCAGAAGTCGGAGTGACGGGGCCAAGGGACAAAGGAACGTGGATGCCTCTAGACGCTGGAAAAGGCAAGGAAGGAGATGCTCTCTGAAAGCGGCTGGAGGGCGCACAGTCCCGACACCTTGGACCTACTCCAAACTTCTGACCCCCAGAACTACTAGAGAATACATTTACTTTAAGCCTCCAAATGTGTAGTGATTTGGGACAGTGACAATAGGAAACTAACACGCACTCCAAATCCAATCTAGCATGTTCTATGGATTGTTCCTCCCAAATCTCCCTCCCGTAGATCTGCCTCTGCCCATCTCTGCCACCGCCTGCCCCCAGGGCTGGCCTCCTCACTTCTCAGCTACTGTGCGACCCTTTCCTTGGTTCATTACCTCTGTGCCTTCCCTCCCACCTCCAAAAAGTGGAGACCCCTCTCCACTTGGTAGCACTGCCCCCACCTAACTGGAACCACTTAGGGGGAGTTGGGGGCTCCCACTGTCCTTGGATGAGACTGAAACCTTAACCAAGGCCCTGAACGGCCATCCCCTCCCTGCTTCTCCAAGCTCCCTTCCCCGACACTCCTGCCTCCTTCCCTGCCCCTTCTTGCTGTCTGTCAAGCAAGCCCCTCCAACCCAGGCCTCTGCATGTGCCGCTCCCCGTCAAGCGCCTCCCCTTCCTCTCCACCTCATTAGCACCTCTGACCCTTCACTGCTGCTTTCCCTTTGTCAAGGAGGCTTGCTCTGCTCTGTACGAGGGTCAAATCCTGTGGGGATCCCACGATGCATATGTACTTCAAAAACATCACCTTGTATGTAAATATATACAATTTTTGTCAATCAAAATAAATAAGAGGAAAATAGGGACTGAATATGGCTTTTAGCACAGCCACGGAGCTAAAATACTTAAAAAGCCAGAGATGCCCGTCAGCATATCACACCCGCAGTGGGCTCCCCCCATCCCTGTGACATGACAAAAGGGGCCCTGCAGATGAGAGGGGTCTCCATCCTGCAGAGCGTGACCTCCACGTAGGCAAGGCCATGTTTGTTCTCATCCGTGCAGCCCTTGAAGGGTGCTTGGTGCATGGCAGATGGGTGAACCATGTGTGGGGTAAATCAGTAAATCCAGATGAGCTCTGAGCATGAGCAGCTCCTCTCCAACCCACGTCCATCTGCGCAGCCATGGGGAAAGTGGTCCTGTAGCTTCCTCTCAGGGCTGCCACCTCTTCCCCTCTGAATTATTCCAAAACAACTTGGAAAATTCCAGAAAATGGGTTCCCTGGAGTCTTGCAGGTGGTCTCATGGGTCCACCGCTATCTCCGCTCCATTGTCGCTGGGGGAGCGCCGCTGACAAGAGGTTCCACCTTGCACAACTCAGTGACCTAAAGTTGATCTAGTGTCCTCTGTGGTTCCAAGGGGGGCGGGCCACATGGCCTGGGAGCCCTGGCTTGGTGCCCTGGCCCACGCAGCCATTCCCTGAGGCCCAGATAACCAGGACCTGATTCATTCTGGTGAACCTGCAACGTTCTTTCCTTCTGTCCCTCCTGGGAGCATGTCCTCAGGGGCATGCAGCTTCTCTCTTTACTGCAGGAACAAGAAAGGCCTCTCTACATCCACATCCCAACCTAAGGGGGTCTCCGCCCAGCCCACACTGTCCTGCACCACCCCTTTCTGGAATACTAGCACCCCTTGCCAGCCTCCCTGAGGGCAGAGCTGCCAGAATTAGCCAATAAAAACAGGACGGCCAGTTAAATGCATATTTCAGATTCACAAGAAATATTTTTCAACGTATCTAAAATTCAAATTTAACTAGGCAGTCTGCATTTTATCTGGCAACCCCAGCTAAGGGTGACTCCTCAGGCCCAGGGACGGGGGGCCCTCCTGCTGCCTGCAGGGCCTAGCAGTGCCGCACCCAGCTAAGGACAACCACAGAGCCTGGCCTCCAGCTGTCCTGAAGAGGAAGAAAGGAAAAACCACACGTTAACTCTTCAGCCATGCATCCTGTTACTTACATCTATGTAGTCAGGAGATAAAAGCAGGTTAAACCTCACTAGCAGTCCTCCGAGTCTTTCCCAGGTTCTGTCATGGTTGAGAACCACATTGTAATGTGTGTGGTTATCGGCATGGGTCACAGTGGGTGCAGCCAAAGATGGTATGAAGAAGAAAGGGCCATTGCTAGATTGCTCTCTATAAGACATGGCAGGAATTGGGGGATTTAGGGTAAGCAGGCAGGTTAGGAAGGAGAGAGGAGATCAGGAATGGGGAAGGAAGCCAAGTGTGGTGGCTCACGCCTGTCATCCCAGCACTTTGGGAGGCTAAGGCAGGAGACTGGCTGGAGGCCAGGAGATCGAAATCAGACTGAGCAAAAAAGCGAGACCTCCCCCGCTACCTCCATCTCTACAAAAAATTTAAAAATTAGCTGGGTGTGGTGGCACATGCCTATAGTCCCGCTACTTGGGAGGCTGAGGCAGGAGGATTGTTTGAACCCAGAGGCTGAGGCTGCAGTGAGCTGACAGCACCACTGCACTCTAACCTGGGTGACAGGGCAAGATCCTGTCACCACCCTCCCCAAAAAAGGTAAAGAGAGGCCCAACAGCATCAGGGGAGGTTATGGCCTGCTCTGAGGGAAGCTGTGGGACTCCTCAGGGACAGGAATGGCCAGAGACTGCAAGAACAGAAGTTCTATCATTCAACATGCAGTTCCTGCATGCAGACGGAACCCTCCCGTTGCTATAAACCAGCAGTAAAGGACACCCCCCGACACACAGCCTGAGTCCACAGTGTCTATGGAGTAACACATAGGGCAGCAGAGTCCATGAGAGTCAAGATGCAAAGCTGAGTCAGAACTCAGAAACAGCAGGATGTATGGACCAGCGGTGACTCTAAGAAATGGAAACACCCTGTCCCCTCCTCCAAAATAAGGTGTTCCTATCCCTGAGGAATTGAGGTTTGTACTTATTTTACTTAAACTATAAAAACACAAACATACTTTTTTTTTGGCATTTTCAACAGGCAATAGTATAACTCATTCGATTATTAGTATATATTGGCCAGGCACAGTGGCTCATGTCTATAATCCCAGCCGAGGAATTTGGGAGGCCGAGGTGGGTGGATCACCTGAGGTCAGGAGTTTGAGACCAGTCTGGCCAACATGGTGAAACCCCGTCTCTACTAAAAACACAAAAATTAGCTGGGTGTGGTGGCGCACACCTGTAATCCCAGGTACTCAGGAGGCTGAAGCAGAAGAATGGCTTGAACCTGGGAGGTGGAGGTTGCAGTGAGCCAAGATCACGCCATTGCACTCCAGCCTGGGCAGCAAGAGCGAAACTCCGTCTCAAAAAACAAAAAAAAATTAGTACATATCACCAAAAACGGATAACGTGTTGCGTGTCCTTATTAAAAAGAGGAATTAACATTCAGTCAAAAAAATTCATCCTGTGTTGTTTACAAAACACATAGCTAAGACAAAATACAATCGAGTTTAAGAAAAGATGGGGGAAATCTGGGAAAAAAAGTAATAAAGGGCGTGGCTGTGCAAATATTAAAGAATAAAAGCCCAGTAACTGGCCAGGCATGGTGAATCACGCCTGTAATCCCAGCACTTTGGGACGCTGAGGCGGACAGATCACGAGGTCAAGATCGAGACCATCCTGGCTAACATGGTGAAACCCCATCTCTACTAAAAACACAAAAAATTAGCCGGGCGTGGGGGCAGGCACCTGTAGTCCCAGCTACTCGGGAGGCTGAGGCAGGAGAATGGTTTGAACTTGGGAGGCACCACTGCACTCCAGCCTGGGCAACAGAGTGAGACTCTGTCTCAAAAAAAAAAACAAAACAAAAACCCCAGTAATTAAAAGTTGGGATTTGGCTGGAACAGAAATAGATACAAATAAGAATTTGACTTGTAATATAATTGGCATTTCAAATCCGTGGAGAAAAGATTTAGTAAGTAGTCATAGAATAACTGACTAACCAGCCAGGGAAATTTAAATAATTTGAGTCTACCATATTCCTTACAGAAAAAAATAAAAAGATTGTGGATGGATCAAAGATGTAAATATAAAAAACAAAAGCCTAAAAGTAGTAGAAGAAAATACAGGGGAACTTCCATCAACAGAGGCCTAGTGATACGCACTGAGGCCTTCCATATGGCAGGAAGTAATGGAGCCATCAAAAAAAAAAATGCAAGCACTGGTAGCTAACAGTCACTAGGAGCACTGCTCACTGAAAATTAATGACATTGCTACAGCACATGCACAGAATGCAATCATGTCCTTGGGAAACAGCAGGATGTGCGTGCACACCTCCGTTAGCGTATACAGGAACCATCTCAGGAAAGCCACACTGGAAAGTGGCTGCTCTGGGGCAGGGGATCTGGGAATCAAGAATGAGAGTCAGGCTACACTATTCTCTGAATTTTCTGATGTGTGCATGTCATACTTTTCCCCAAATACAAAATTACAAAAGGATAACTTTAAGAGATAAACATATGTTAGTCAAACACAACAAAATTATGAGTGAAGGTAGGTATATCAATGTAGAACTCAAGCAAACACCATTGAACAGGATGAACCTGGTATTTTACACACATAAAAAGCTCACGCCTGTAATCCCAGCACTTTGGGAGGCCGAGGCGGGTGGATCACAAGGTCAGGAGATCGAGACCATCCTGGCTAGCACGGTGAAACCCTGTCTCTACTAAAAATACAAAAAAAATAGCGAGGCGTGATGGCAGGCACCTGTAGTCCCAGCTACTCGGGAGGCTGAGGCTGGAGAATGGCGTGACCCCGGGAGATGGAGGTTGCAGTGAGCCGAGATAGTGCCACTGCCGTCTGGCCTGGGCAAAAGAGCGAGACTCCATCTCAAAAATAAATAAATAAATAAAAATTAGCTGGGCATGGTGGCTGGTGCCTGTAATCCCAGCTACTCTGGAGGCTGAGGCAGGAGAATGGCTTGAACCCGGGAGGCGGAGGTTGCAGTGAGTCGAGATCGCACCATTGCACTCCAGCTTGGGTGACAGTGTGAGACTCCATCTCAAAAAAAAAAAAAAAAAAAAAACTAACTGAAACAAAATCATGGATATTTATAAAGTGAACTACACAGAATTAGAAATACAGAGAAAATTAAACCAGAAGCATAGTGGAAGAGAGTTCCCTTAAACACTTTCAAGATCAAGTAGGAAAACAGTAAATGCAATACAAAGAATCTGAATAATACAATGAAGTTTAATGGTATCCATCTATTTACAACCTTTAATGCATAAAATGTCTCATTTATTTGTCTAAATGGAATCAAATCCCGCCCAAGTCTGCTCTCACAGAATGTGCTTCCTGCGTGGTACCAAGACTGTCTAGGAGAGAGGCCTCTGCCCTGCCCTGTACTGGTGGTGCTCAGCAGCCCGTGTGGAAGCCAGTGTCATCTACACAGATGCTAGTGGCCAGCCAGAAGGGCCCTCCTTCCTCCAGGTCAGGCTTGCATGTGGCTATTTGTTCTCAGGGGCACAGCACCGAGTCCTCAGCAGCCAGGAGCCATCCTGGCTCTCCCACTTCTGAAGCATCTCATATAATGGTAGTCCCCAGCATTCATGGAGCCTACCTCTCTTCCCAATCTCAGTAAATCCTTCTTTGCACTTTGTCTAGAAGCACCAGCCTCCCTCCTTTCCTTCTCCGGAAACTTCCAGCTGGTTGGTACAAGTGACTTAGACCAGAGATGGGGAAATTTTTTTGGTAAAAAGTCAGAGAATGAATATTTTAGGCTCTGGGGGCCATTCAATCTCTGTTGCAAATCTGCTGTTGCAGCATCAAAGCAGCCACAGACAAGCCAAGAATGGATCAACGTGGTTTTGTTCCCATAAAACTTTATTTATGGACACAACGCGAATTTCATTAAGTTTTCGTATTCAGAAAATATCAATGTGTTAAAAACCATTTAGAAACATACACACTTTAAGCTTCGGGGCTATACAAAATCAGGAGATGAGCTAGATTTGGCCCATGGGCCATAGTTTGCTGACCCCTGAACTAGATCATTGAAAATAAAGCCTATTGGGATTAATTCATGGGATTCTAGCAACTAAAAAAAGATGTTTTAGAAAAAAGATAATAAGCTAAATTAAGGAAGGGAAGAGGATTAGTGATAATAAAAGAAAGTAATAAATAAGACAGGAAAATACCCCAGCAGAAGTGATCACCAAAGCCAATGTCTGGTTCTTTGGGGCAGTGGAAGTAGAGAGGGTGGCAAGTCCAATAAAGAAAAAAATGGAAAAACATACGATGGGAGGTGTAAGAAAAGGTTTTATCAAAATGCCAATGAGATTTAAGAATTTAGAGTTATATACATCTCTAAAATATATTTGAAGGTCCCCCAAAAAGGGAGGTTTTTTCCTAGAAAACTATAAATTATCAAAAAAATAAGGGGGAAAGATCTAAATTGACCTATTAGTTTTGAAAAGAACAAAAACACTGTCAAAGCTTCTAAGCTCCACTCTCAAGGATCTGAGCCATTTTGGATGAGTTCTATCACTTTCAAGGATCAGATGGTTAATTTAAACAATAATATGAGATGTTACCTTAATTTATGCTCCAGGCAAGTGAAGTGGGGCACAGATTTTATTATTTCTTCTTGTATGAATACTGCCCACACAGTCCAGGGGCACAGATATTAACCTGTGCCATTTAATTTATTCCAGAATAAGGAGGATAGAAAGCTTTTAAATCCCTGATTAAATCAATTCATAACTAAAGAATCTCTCTTAAGGTTACACACGAGCAAATTTTCAAAAATCCACCAAAGGTGGAAGGATGTAATACTTTATGACCATAAAAGATGTTATCCTTATATTTCAAAATGACTTAGTACATTAACAAGTGAAAGGAACAGGAGCATATGATGATCTTGGAGAAGGCCCAAAAGTCATTTGGTAAAATTTAAAAATCCTGCAGTATTTTTTCCAGCTTGTTTGACTGCTTAGTTTCATATTCCTTATCTCATAAATGAATTGAAGGCTATGAAAGTTTTCATTTCAGCCCCATCCACAAGATGTGACCCACAGTGCCATCTCTGCCACTCATCTCTTCTACACTTGATTTCCTCTTTATCTGTAACTTGGGATGAAATGGACAGGACTTCTGGCTCTTTCTCAGTGACTTCAATTTTTTATTACATTATAGTCAGAGAATATGACCTGTGAGATTTCTACATTTTGGAATCCGCTGAGATTTTCTTTCTGGCACAAAGCATGGTTAATTTCCATGACCATTCCAAGAGGATCTGCTGCACAAAGTTCACACACAGTGGACACATCAAGTTTGGTAACAGTGTTAGTTAAATAGCCAGATCCTTCTTTGTCTAGTTGATTTTCAAATTCTGATGGATGAGGGTTAACATATCTTGCTGTGACTGGGAATTACTTAATTTCTCACCATGTTCTATCTTTCAAAGCTATGTTGTGAGCTAATGAAAGTATATAACTATTTATCTTCTTGATAAATTATTCCTTTCATAAACTGACTGACAATACTACCACCAGTTGCTTTCTTTTAGCATTTCCTGATCTTTTTCCACCCCTTCACTGTCAGCCTTTTGGGTCACCCCTTTATTTTAGGTGGTCTCCCATAACCATCATATACACGTTTGTGATGTCATTTACAAATCAACTTGAAAATGTCCCTAAGTAGCTGAATTTAACCAGTTCACATTTACTATGATTAACAATATGCTTCAACTTACTCCTGCCATCTTATCCTTTCCTGTTTTTTCATTTCTTCTCCTGATGTTTACTGGATCAAGTGAGGCAAGCAAAACACAGAGGATTCAGTTCTTTCCAGACACTGCCTGTTTCGACTATAACAACGTGGCAACAACAGCTCCAGGAAGTAGGGCTTGCTGCTCTACCAGACTCTCCCATCATCCTCCACAGACTGTAGAAACAGGACTTACCCTTGAGACTAAGTCCCTGTGGGTCTTGACCTTATCTCAGAAAGGGAAGCGGGAGGGGCACACAGGGATGGAAGAGTATGAGGGGTAAAAAAAAAAAAAAAAAAAAAAAAAGACATTGTGGGGACAGATAGGATGAAGACTAAAGAGGACTGACTTAAACAGTCAGAGATCCCAGGCAAGTGAGGTAGGACATAAAAATTAGACATGGGAGAACACAGCATCAAGCAATATGAATAGGTTTATTTGAGAAGCTAAATACAACCCACACCAGTACTGGGGCCCTCACCCATTTTACAGCGAGAAATGCCTCCTCCGTAACCAAGAAAGATTCAGTTGAGATCTAGTGTTTTCCATTCAGGTAGCCAATTCCTTCCACGTCCAGCCAGTCCCCTCTGAATACTCAGCTGTCCTCACCCATACTCTTTTAATACACTGTTCGCAGAACTGTTGTCTTAAGCCTATGACATCAAAACTGCCACACAGCCTACCCACTGGGCCCAGCGTGAACAACACATGCACATGTATCCTTCCATTTTATGCCAGCGTCCTTTTCCCTCTTTCTTCACAACACAGCAGTGTGTTCTTTTTTCCTCCGTTTATTATACCCATCGTTTCCTATCCATTCCACTGACTTACACACCCCTTTTGCCTCCCCAGATCCCCACAGGAGTAACCATATGCCAGCCAGTGTTCTTTATCTCTTAAGAGTCACAAATATAAGCCCCCTTTCCTAGAAAAATGCATAGATCTACATGTACACAAAATTCTGCACATAACTTAAGAAGGTTCTAGACCTCCCCAAAAGCCGTCTGCAGGTCCTAGGTTTTAAAATTCTGTAAACACAACACCCCCACCATAATTCACGATGCAGAGAAGACCTGGATCAGGGCCAGCAAAGAATTAAGATGGGGAGGGAAAGTTGGTCTCTCAGCGAAGCCATATTTACATGTAGTATTTAGGAAGGTACAGAGTCTATAAAATGCATACATCCACCTAAAAATACACAAAATCTATATGTGCTACTTTACTCTAGAAATGCAGTTTATTTACATATGCCTAAATCTGAGCAATAAAATCGCTTTGGTATAAGTGTCATTTTCCACCGATATTTACGCCAAGTTCTTACTGGCATAAACAAACACACGGCCTTGGGATCTCTGGATTTGTTCATGTGTTTTCTAATACGTTAAAATGAGAATGATAAAAAAAATTCTTAAGTTTCAACTTACTTATGATTATAAAGTTATTCTACTTCATGTACATTGAGAGTGGAAATAAAGATATCCCAGGCCTCTCTGCCCCTTAGGGGTTTGGGTAAACTTGACTCAAAACTCCATTAATTCCATGGCCTGTACAAGCTTTTAGCTACCCTGAAGATTTCTGCATATTCTGCACATTCCTTGGAGCTTGTTCTCAGGGGCACCCTCTTCTGGCTCCTACATTTATGTGTAGTACTTACGTGTTGCCCCATTTCACCCTGGATACAGCACTCAGCCCTTCCACCAGTTTCCATAAGAAATCCACCATGCCAAACACCCCTAATTTTAGGGAAAGACTTTGTGGTCACGAAGTTTTCTACACAAGAGCTCAGAACTTCAGACCATCCTACTCCACCCTGGTCCCCTCTCCCACTCCCACTCCAAGTCTACCCTTTGTTTTCTTACCTCCGACTACCCCAGGAGATTCAAGTTCTCTCTCTTATCATGTGGAGCAATTCAGCCCTCTCCAGGTCCTACCCCAATTTTAGATGTCCAAACCCACCAGTGCTCAGCAAAACAAAAAGGAATCCAAATAACATGACCCTTTTTCCTCAATAGGCAACTGGGAATAGGAATTCATTGTATCACTAAATGCTAGGCACTTTACGTTTATTTACTTCTCCCAACATTTCCATGAATTAGGTATTTTCAAAATCATTTTAGAGATGAGAAACTTGAGGTTTAGAAAAATTAAGAAAATGAATACGGTTAGATCAAGTGCTGTTATCATCTTCATTTTTCCTCTTTTCCTCTAATCCACAGATCTTAACTCAGCTTTGCTATTTATATATGGCCCTTGCCCTGTAGTAGTATCAACCTTTCTCATCTTTTCTTAGATTTTACCACTGAGTATATTTTCCATCTGCTTCTGATACTTGCTTTCCATTCACCTAGTTTTTCAAATTTCTGAGAATATCAGTACATTGTATAAAGACTGATAAATAATTCAAAAATTTTAAGAACAGAGCCAAGAGCTAGAAGGTCCCTTGGAAGGCATCATGTCCATGCTCACACAACACAAAGTAATCCCTCTTCAATTTCTGAGATGGCCTGACAAGCCGTGCCCACGTTCTCACACAGTAGACTATCTGAATGTTGGACTCTGATGCAAAGAGTTCTTCCTATCTGAAAGAGGCAATCTGCCATTTATTCAGGCTTCAAAGTTAGAAACCATGCAGTCATTCTGGACTTATCTTGGCTCACACCCTAAATCCTAGCAGGCACCAAGAGTGATCCCATCACAGATGACCTAACCCTGCCCCCACCCCCCACCCCCATCAGAAGGGCTAGTTTGGGTTGCTCCCATCCCAATGGTGGAACTGCAATGCAGACTTGTCTCTCAAAGCTAGTAGACGCCACAGCCAGTCAGACTGTTGACTGTGGCACAGAACGTGGGCCCCCTCTGCTTCCGCTGACAGCACTTCACGCCTTCCCGGGCATGGGCTGTGGTCAGCAGGGGCCAGGGCAAGGCTTGGAGGAACTGCCAAGGGGCACCAGGAAGATCACAGAAAGCACCAAAATGGATCACCCAAGGAAAAGGAATTAGCTGCCAATATTTTAAGATTAAATTGTGTGTGAAAATCGAGGTTGGTGTTTTCTTAGAAGAGCTGTGGGCCTGTATTCCACCGTGAACACAGAGCTGCAGCCGAGCTGAGGCAGTCCTCTCAGTGGACTGTGCTCTCTCCAGTTGGATTATTCCTGACCTGAGTCATTTATTACCTGTCTGGCTGTGACCTCAGACCAAGGTGTCCTCACACCTTGGTGTGCCTGAGAAAGGCCCATTCTAGGCTCGTTGTCCAGATGTGAGTATCAACAGCACCCCCTCCCTTCACTCTCAAGTGCTCAGTTAGGACAATAAATTACATGGTCACCCTGGGCTTAATGTGCAAGCCAATTCTCCACCACACACCCATACCCATACTCCCACATACGACCACTGAATTCACACAACTACATGTCAAGCACAGAACCCTGTTATAAAGCGATTTTATTAAATTGATTTGGACATACTGTAGGTCAAATAATATTTTCTGAAGATAACAATTATGGACTTTAAAGCTCAACATAAAATTAGTAGCTTCAAAAGGGTTAGTCATATTCCCCAGCAACAGCATGATAAAATAATTCAACTATGTAGAAATATAGAACTCTAGGACTAGCTGGAAACTCGGAAATCATTTAGCCTAATGTTCTCATTTTGAGAGAAAACTAGACTCAAAGATTAAGCAATTTGCCCAAGCTCACATACCTAATAGTAATAAAGCTAGAAATCAAACCAATTTTTCCTAAAACTAAAATTCTATCAATGATATTTCAACTGGCTCTCTATCAACTAAAAGTCTAGGCTTTTCTCTAATGCTCCACGCTATTGTGACATGAAAGAGTGATAAGACACTACAGTAAATCGTACTTGTGGAATTCAGGCCTGGAAGGGGCTTTAGCAAATAACTAAGCCAGCCCTCTCTTTGTAAAAAGGAGGAAAAGTACGTGAAGTGACTTACCAAAGGCTTGTTAGCAGAGATGTCTGGATTAAAATCCAGATATTGACAAATTCACCCCCAAATCCCATCTCTAGTTTCATGGCCCACCCACTAAATCGTGTGCTCCTTTTAAATCTCCTTTATGCGCTGAGGTTTTAGTTATACAAAAACCCCTTCCAGTCAAACAGAAAAAATTAATTCAAATATGGAGAGAAAAATCAAACTTTCAGTATTTTTGTGACTATTTTGAGTAGTTCATTTTCCAACCTCTTAGTCAGCTGACAGACACCACTAACCTGATCACCTATTTCAGAGCTTCAAAGATCCTTAATTTCCCCAAAGACTTCCTGAGCAAAAGGACTACATGTGGGAAATCAATGAAAACAGGAATGAGAAGAGAAACAAAGTTAAAAATTGGTTGCTTTTGTTCCTGTCATTGGGGACTTTTGGTCTTCTAAACATTCCTTGAGTTCCTCCACATGAGTTTTTAATATCAATCTAGCAAAAATTAAAACAAACGAAAAAAGGCCTATGAAAGTCAGGACACTGAGCACCTCGGCATCTCTCCCCCTCCCCACCGCTCGCGAATGCCAGTGCTGGCCTGTTCCTTAAACGCACCGGCTCATCCCCCAAAGCAGCCTGTGTGCTCTGCCAGCGAGTGCTGCTTCTCCTCTGGCCTCAGCTCAACATCCCACTACGGAAAGGCCTCCCTGACCACTAGCTAATGTCACCCCACCCCCACCCCAGCCCACCACTAAATCATCACCCTAGTTTATTTTCTTCATAGCACTTAATCACTATCTCAAACTACATTATTTATTTGTTTACTTATCACCTGTCTCCTCCACCAGAAGTAAACTCCACAAGAGTAGGGACCTTGTCTGTCTCATCAGTGGTATTCCCAGCACCTAGCACAGTGCCTGGCATATAGGAGGTGTTCAATACATATTTGTTGAATGAAGAAAAGAATGATGGATTAATAAAGATGTTCATGCCTAAAAAAGAACTGATACACAGTAATCAATGAAGGGGTATCAAGAACTCCTATGCATTATTGCCCAAGATTACAGAAATAGAAATGAAACATTAGTGACTCCTCCTACCATCCACTTCTCATAAGGTCTCCCTAGCTAGGAAGGAGCGCCATCTGTTACCAAAGGAGCCCAGAGGGCAATTCTGGATGAAGAAAAGCTCTCATTTTGCTTGCTTCTTCCTCCCTGCTATTTACATTCAGCTATTTCCAAAAAAATTCAAGTGAAAAATATGTGATGCAGCCACTAGAAAATAAGTCTGAGACAGTGATGAGCAGAATCCACACAAATAAAAAAGGTTCAAGGACATATATGTCAGACAATGACTTTTCTGATAGGCTAAGTGAATGGGTATTGAGTCACCTAAAATCTAAAATGAAAGTTAATGCCATCTAGGAAGGGATGGATACTTATGGGGATTTTGAGGACATATAGGTAGAGTGGGTTCAGAAATAATAGGATATATGGAAAGACAGGTAGGGGCTAAATCAAGTGGTAACCTCAGAAATACCAGAACGTGATCTTAGTGGGAGCTGTCTGTTTTCCAATGCATTGCCAGTATGCTCGAATAAAGAGGAAGGAAGGGCATGAGCTCCTCAAGGGGGAGTATCTGGGATAGCTTTTAAGCAAAGCATAGATAGGTGACTCAGGAGGCCGGGCTATGATCGTGGCTTTTTGTGTAGTCTTTCAACTATGGAGGCATCGTGCTGGAATCCCAGGAAGCGACATCTGTGACTGGAACCTGAGAGCCATCCTGGGCGGACGCTCAGAGGTCCACATTCAAAGTCAACCTGTGGAACACACTTGGCATGAACCAACAAATCAATCTCACATATGCCTCCTCAGAAACAATGTTCTGCTAGGGATTGCTGTAAATATTTCTTGGGTCAATGTAGGTATATACAGGGTTTCCTTCCTAGTGGCACTTATGGGTTTTAAGATTTTAAACTCTTAGCAAAACGTTTTATATAACTGATATTTTGAGATGGTTTCTCTCCTTTGTGTGGACTCTCTGGTGGATGCAGAGGCTCGTACTCTGACTGAAGGCCTTTCCGCACTCATCACATTTAAAAGGTTTCTCTCCTGTGTGGACTCTCTGGTGGATGCACAGGCTCGAACTCTGACTGAAGGCCTTCCCACATCCACAACATCTATAGGGTTTCTCTCCAGTGTGGACTCTCTGGTGGATGCAGAGGCTCGAACTCTGACTGAACGCCTTCCCACACTCATAACATTTATAGGGTTTCTCTCCTGTGTGGACTCTTTGATGCATGCAGAGGCTGGAGGTGTGCCTGAAGGCCTTCCCGCACTCTTCACACTTAAAGGGCTTCTCTCCGGTGTGGACTCTCTGATGCATGCAAAGGTTTGAACTATTACTAAAGCCCCTTCCACACTCACTACAGACATACGGTTTCTCACCTGTATGAACTCTCATATGAATTTGAAGATGGGAGCTCCAATTGAAGGCTTTGCCACACTCGTAACATTTATAGGGCTTCTCCACTGTGTGGATTTTCTTATGTCTATTAAGTTTTGTTGTAGTGCTAAAATCCTTACCACAATCATCACATTTATAGACCTTCTCTCCTGTATGGTCTCTCCAATGAATATGAAGTTCTGATATATGAAAGAAACCCTTATCACACTTGTCACATTTATGGGGCTTCTCAGCTGTGTGAATTTTCTGATGCATAAAAAGATCTGCTCTCTCAGAGAAAAATTCCCTACACATGGGGCACTTGTAGATCATTTTTCCTATTTGGTATCGTGATTTGGAGGAGAAAATTTCCTTACAATTACTACAGTTACAAGACTGTTATTTCATAGAGTCTCTTATTTGGCCATTTTGGCAGTCTATCTCAGGCTTGCTCTATTAGGTAAGTTTAAGGTCGGCCTAAGCTTTTCCCTGCCTGTCTTTCTATGGAAGGTTTCTTCCTGCATAGTGTTCCTCACTCAGTATTATTATTGATTATAAAGTGACATTGACTTCCACGTGAATTCTATAACTCATTAACATAGAACTTTGTTTTAGATCCTGAGTTGTCAACATTCCAAGGGGCTCTCAAAGTGCAAACCTTTGCGTTTTTGAGCCCCTGGAATCTTCCTCTTGTAGAGTAATCTTGTACTTCTCACTTCTAGAAAAAGGACTGTACAGTATATCCCCTGTATCGAAGGATGAGATACTGCTGGCTGGTCTCGAGCCCCTGCAGTTGCCCCCTGAAGAGTCAGTTTGGCATTCTGCCTCCTGCACATCAGATAGGAAAGCCTTTCCAGCAAGCAGCCTCCTCGGGGTCCAGGTATGGCAAGCCTTGCTTTGGGGAATTCCCTACATGGATATCGTGCCGTCTCCTGTAATAGAAACGTAAATAAATAAATTGAAAACGCTTTTATCTGGAAAACTGCTATTGATTCCAAAATTAATTTTATATAAATGTGACAGCAGTTAACACAAACCTTTTTTGGTCTTGAAGAAGCTCTCTTATCTTCCAGAGATGTGTCTCTTGGATTTGCGGGTCTGAAGGAGAGAATTTGTAGATATCATGCTCCTGTTTACAGCTCAAGTATATAATCCAATTACAACCACTCATTGTAATTATCTGAGCAACATCAAGGGGAACATTATTGAAAGAGAAAAGAAATCCTCAAAAAGACCTACATGTGAGTATGAAAACCAGCTGTCCTGTACAAAGGAACAATGAAAACGATCTCCACTTTGAACTTCAGAAGGTACAACATTGCTGCTTTTGGAGATAAAACATCGTATTTGACTTGCCTTCTAATCTATAGAAAGAATAAGTACATGATGTGTTCGTATCAAATGTCATTCTCCTACTTGTCTTCAATGATTTCCTGATGTACTTAAAATAAAATCCCAATCCTTAACTCAAACACCTGACCTGCCCCCCCCTCTCCCCACCTCACTCCTTGTGATTCCTACCTCTGGCTTTCTTTTTCAGCTCTCAAACACCCTAAGTGTTTCCTGCCTCGGGGCCTTTGTACATGCTGTTCCCAGCACTTAAGCCACTCCCTCCCCTACTTTGTGCAGAGCTTTGTGGGTCAGCTGCCCCTCCCCTAACTAAAGAGGCCCCCCGGCTAGACTCTGTTTTCATCTCCTTTGATTCCTTTAAAGCCCACACGACTTGTAATTATCGTATTTGTTCCCTGGTTTTTAACCTGTCTCCTGTACTAGGACGTAAGTGCCATGAAGGAGGAACTGTGTGCGTTGCTCTCTGTTATAACTTGGCAATGAGAGGTGTTCACAGTGAATATTTTCTGAAAATCTATACAGTACTTCAGGACACCCTCTGGCACCCACACATGTGTCCTGCTTCATTCTGGTGGAGCAGATAAAGGTACATTTCTTAGTGCCTTATTTCCAGTCTTTTGATAGCCTACAGGGGACAAAATACACAACAAATAGAATAAGGAGGAGATAAAAGAAGAAAATAAATCTCAAAATATTCACTCTGAAATCTTTTAAGGTTTAGGACTATGTTTTAGCAATCTTTTCATTTCTTTTATTCTATACGCAGTGATACTTTAAAATTAACTAAATGAAATCAATAGGTCTTCTTAAAATAACACTTTTAATATGTTCCATACAAAGAGAACATGAATGGGTGTTTGAGGAGATGTAATGTTAAAATGTAAAATACACTGGACTGCTTATAGGTGAAAGTGTTACAATTACAAAATTCAATTACGTACCCAAAATTTCTGCAAAAATGGCTGTATATCTACAAAAATTATGTTTGCATCTATCCTTTGTCCTAGTAATAATTCTAGAATATATCCTAAAGACACATTGGTAAAAATAGGAAATGACTGATACACCCAGTTATTCACTGAGGCAGTATTTGGCAGCAAAACTGCAAGCAACCCAAGGCCATCGATAGGGAACTAGCCGAATCGAGTATGGCACCTCCTCATAAGGCAAAAAGGAAGGAGGACCAGCACTGTGCACTGACATGGAGTGAACCGAGGTCACACTGTTAAGTTAAAAAAAAAAAAAAAGTAAAGTACACAATAGTATATGTTCTATGCTACCGTTTCTGCAAAAGAGGAAGGTAATACATAAACTCTGGCCTGGCACACTGGCTCATGCCTGTAATCCCAGTATGCCAGGAGCC